>NW_027616736.1:0-198771 GCF_964187855.1 Myxine glutinosa
TGTTTTTTCCACACTAACACAAGTGCGAAAAGTGGTTTTTCAACACTAACACAAGTACGAAAAGTGGGTTTTCAACACTATCACAAGTGCAAAAAGTGTTTTTTCCACACTAATACAAGTGCAAAAGTGGTTTCCTGCACCAAGACAAGTGCGAAAAGTGGTTTTTCAACACTAACACAAGTGCGAAAAGTGGTTTTTCAACACTAACACAAGTGCAAAAAGTGTTTTTTCCACACTAATACAAGTGCAAAAGTGGTTTCCTGCACCAACACAAGTACGGAAAGTGGTTTTTCAACACTAACACAAGTGCGAAAAGTGGTTTTTCAACACTAACACAAGTGCGAAAAGTGGGTTTTCAACACTAACACAAGTGCGAAAAGTGGTTTTTCAACACTAACACAAGTGCGAAAAGTGGTTTTTCCACACTAATACAAGTGCAAAAGTGGTTTCCTGCACCAACACAAGTGCGAAAAGTGGTTTTTCAATACTAACACAAGTGCGAAAAGTGGTTTTTCAACATTATAACAAGTGCAAAAAGTGTTTTTTCCACACTAATACAAGTGCAAAAGTGGTTTCCTGCACCAACACAAGTGCGAAAAGTGGTTTTTCAACACTAACACAAGTGCGAAAAGTGGTTTTTCAACACTAACACAAGTGCGAAAAGTGGTTTTTCAACACTAACACAAGTGCGAAAAGTGGGTTTTCAACACTATCACAAGTGCAAAAAGTGGTTTTTCCACACTAATACAAGTGCAAAAGTGGTTTCCTGCACCAACACAAGTGCGAAAAGTGGTTTTTCCACACTAATACAAGTGCAAAAGTGGTTTCCTGCACCAACACAAGTGTGAAAAGTGGTTTTTCAACACTAACACAAGTGCGAAAAGTGGTTTTTCAACACTAGCACAAGTGCGAAAAGTGGTTTTTCAACACTAACACAAGTGCGAAAAGTGTTTTTTCCACACTAATACAAGTGCAAAAGCGGTTTCCTGCACCAACACAAGTGCGAAAAGTGGTTTTTCAACACTAACACAAGTGCGAAAAGTGGTTTTTCAACACTAACACAAGTGCGAAAAGTGGGTTTTCAACAATAACACAAGTGCGAAAAGTGGTTTTTCCACACTAATACAAGTGCAAAAGTGGTTTCCTGCACCAACACAAGTGCGAAAAGTGGTTTTTCAACACTAACACAAGTGCGAAAAGTGGTTTTTCAACACTAACACAAGTGCGAAAAGTGGTTTTTCAACACTAACACAAGTGCGAAAGTGGTTTCCTGCACCAACACAAGTGCGAAAAGTGGTTTTTCAACACTAACAAAAGTGCGAAAAGTGGTTTTTCAACACTAACACAAGTGCGAAAAGAGGGTTTTCAACACTATCACAAGTGCAAAAAGTGTTTTTCCCACACTAATACAAGTGCAAAAGTGGTTTCCTGCACCAACACAAGTGCGAAAAGTGGTTTTTCAACACTAACACAAGTGCGAAAAGTGGTTTTTCAACACTAATACAAGTGCAAAAAGTGTTTTTTCCACACTAATACAAGTGCAAAAGTGGTTTCCTGCACCAACACAAGTGCGAAAAGTGGTTTTTCAACAATAACACAAGTGCGAAAAGTGGTTTTTCCACACTAATACAAGTGCAAAAGTGGTTTCCTGCACCAACACAAGTGCGAAAAGTGGTTTTTCAACACTAACACAAGTGCGAAAAGTGGTTTTTCAACACTAACACAAGTGCGAAAAGTGGTTTTTCAACACTAACACAAGTGCGAAAGTGGTTTCCTGCACCAACACAAGTGCGAAAAGTGGTTTTTCAACACTAACAAAAGTGCGAAAAGTGGTTTTTCAACACTAACACAAGTGCGAAAAGAGGGTTTTCAACACTATCACAAGTGCAAAAAGTGTTTTTCCCACACTAATACAAGTGCAAAAGTGGTTTCCTGCACCAACACAAGTGCGAAAAGTGGTTTTTCAACACTAACACAAGTGCGAAAAGTGGTTTTTCAACACTAATACAAGTGCAAAAAGTGTTTTTTCCACACTAATACAAGTGCAAAAGTGGTTTCCTGCACCAACACAAGTGCGAAAAGTGGTTTTTCAACACTAACACAAGTGCGAAAAGTGGTTTTTTTAACACTAACACAAGTACGAAAAGTGGGTTTTCAACACTATCACAAGTGCAAAAAGTGTTTTTTCCACACTAATACAAGTGCAAAAGTGGTTTCCTGCACCAACACAAGTGTGAAAAGTGGTTTTTCAACACTAACACAAGTGCGAAAAGTGGTTTTTCAACACTAACACAAGTGCGAAAAGTGGTTTTTCCACACTAATACAAGTGCAAAAGTGGTTTCCTGCACCAACACAAGTGCGAAAAGTGGTTTTTCAACACTAACACAAGTGCGAAAAGTGGTTTTTCAACACTATCACAAGTGCAAAAAGTGTTTTTTCCACACTAACACAAGTGCGAAAAGTGGTTTTTCAACACTAACACAGTACGAAAAGTGGGTTTTCAACACTATCACAAGTGCAAAAAGTGTTTTTTCCACACTAATACAAGTGCAAAAGTGTTTTCCTGCACCAAGACAAGTGCGAAAAGTGGTTTTTCAACACTAACACAAGTGCGAAAAGTGGTTTTTCAACACTAACACAAGTGCAAAAAGTGTTTTTTCCACACTAATACAAGTGCAAAAGTGGTTTCCTGCACCAACACAAGTACGAAAAGTGGTTTTTCAACACTAACACAAGTGCGAAAAGTGGTTTTTCAACACTAACACAAGTGCGAAAAGTGGGTTTTCAACACTAACACAAGTGCGAAAAGTGGTTTTTCAACACTAACACAAGTGTGAAAAGTGGTTTTTCCACACTAATACAAGTGCAAAAGTGGTTTCCTGCACCAACACAAGTGCGAAAAGTGGTTTTTCAATACTAACACAAGTGCGAAAAGTGGTTTTTCAACACTATAACAAGTGCAAAAAGTGTTTTTTCCACACTAATACAAGTGCAAAAGTGGTTTCCTGCACCAACACAAGTGCGAAAAGTGGTTTTTCAACACTAACACAAGTGCGAAAAGTGGTTTTTCAACACTAACACAAGTGCGAAAAGTGGTTTTTCAACACTAACACAAGTGCGAAAAGTGGTTTTTCAACACTAACACAAGTGCGAAAAGTGGGTTTTCAACACTATCACAAGTGCAAAAAGTGTTTTTTCCACACTAATACAAGTGCAAAAGTGGTTTCCTGCACCAACACAAGTGCGAAAAGTGGTTTTTCAACACTAACACAAGTGCGAAAAGTAGTTTTTCAACACGAACACAAGTGCGAAAAGTGGTTTTTCCACACTAATACAAGTGCAAAAGTGGTTTCCTGCACCAACACAAGTGCGAAAAGTGGTTTTTCAACACTACACAAGTGCGAAAAGTGGTTTTGCAACACTATCACAAGTGCAAAAAGTGTTTTTTCCACACTAATACAAGTGCAAAAGTGGTTTCCTGCACCAACACAAGTGCGAAAAGTGGTTTTTCAACACTAACACAAGTGCGAAAAGTGGTTTTTCAACACTATCACAAGTGCAAAAAGTGTTTTTTCCACACTAACACAAGTGCGAAAAGTGGTTTTTCCACACTAATACAAGTGCAAAAGTGGTTTCCTGCACCAACACAAGTGCGAAAAGTGTTTTTTCAACACTAACACAAGTGCGAAAAGTGGTTTTTCCACATTAATACAAGTGCAAAAGTGGTTTTTCAACACTAACACAAGTGCGAAAAGTGGTTTTTCCACACTAATACAAGTGCAAAAGTGGTTTCCTGCACCAACACAAGTGTGAAAAGTGGTTTTTCAACACTAACACAAGTGTGAAAAGTGGTTTTTCAACACTAACACAAGTGCGAAAAGTGCTTTTTCAACACTAACACAAGTGCGAAAAGTGTTTTTTCCACACTAATACAAGTGCAAAAGTGGTTTCCTGCACCAACACAAGTGCGAAAAGTGGTTTTTCAACACTAACACAAGTGCGAAAAGTGGTTTTTCAACACTAACACAAGTGCGAAAAGTGGTTTTTCCACACTAATACAAGTGCAAAAGTGGTTTCCTGCACCAACACAAGTGTGAAAAGTGGTTTTTCCACACTAACAAAAGTGCGAAAAGTGGTTTTTCAACACTAACACAAGTGCGAAAAGTGGGTTTTCAACACTATCACAAGTGCAAAAAGTGTTTTTTCCACACTAATACAAGTGCAAAAGTGGTTTCCTGCACCAACACAAGTGCGAAAAGTGGTTTTTCAACACTAACACAAGTGCGAAAAGTGGTTTTTCAACACTAACACAAGTGCAAAAAGTGTTTTTCCACACTAATACAAGTGCAAAAGTGGTTTCCTGCACCAACACAAGTGCGAAAAGTGGTTTTTCAACACTAACACAAGTGCGAAAAGTGGTTTTTCAACACTAACACAAGTGCGAAAAGTGGGTTTTCAACACTATCACAAGTGCAAAAAGTGTTTTTTCCACACTAATACAAGTGCAAAAGTGGTTTCCTGCACCAACACAAGTGCGAAAAGTGGTTTTTCAACACTAACACAAGTGCGAAAAGTGGTTTTTCAACACTAACACAAGTGCGAAAAGTGGTTTTTCCACACTAATACAAGTGCAAAAGTGGTTTCCTGCACCAACACAAGTGCGAAAAGTGGTTTTTCAACACTAACACAAGTGCGAAAAGTGGTTTTTCAACACTATCACAAGTGCAAAAAGTGTTTTTTCCACACTAATACAAGTGCAAAAGTGGTTTCCTGCACCAACACAAGTGTGAAAAGTGGTTTTTCAACACTAACACAAGTGCGAAAAGTGGTTTTTCAACACTATCACAAGTGCAAAAAGTGTTTTTTCCACACTAACACAAGTGCGAAAAGTGGTTTTTCCACACTAATACAAGTGCAAAAGTGGTTTCCTGCACCAACGCAGTGCGAAAAGTGGTTTTTCAACACTAACACAAGTGCGAAAAGTGGTTTTTCAACACGAACACAAGTGCGAAAAGTGTTTTTTCCACACTAATACAAGTGCAAAAGTGGTTTCCTGCACCAACACAAGTGCGAAAAGTGGTTTTTCAACACTAACACAAGTGCGAAAAGTGGTTTTTCAACACTAACACAAGTGCGAAAAGTGTTTTTTCCACACTAATACAAGTGCAAAAGTGGTTTCCTGCACCAACACAAGTGCGAAAAGTGGTTTTTCAACACTAACACAAGTGCGAAAAGTGGTTTTTGAACACTAACACAAGTGCGAAAAGTGGTTTTTCAACACTAACACAAGTGCGAAAAGTGGTTTTTCAACACTAACACAAGTGTGAAAAGTGTTTTTTCACACTAATACAAGTGCAAAAGTGGTTTCCTGCACCAACACAAGTGCGAAAAGTGTTTTTTCAACACTAACACCAGTGCGAAAAGTGGTTTTTCAACACTAACACAAGTGTGAAAAGTGGTTTTTCCACACTAATACAAGTGCAAAAGTGGTTTCCTGCACCAACACAAGTGCGAAAAGTGGTTTTTCAACACTAACACCAGTGCGAAAAGTGGTTTTTCAACAATAACACAAGTGCGAAAAGTGGTTTTTCCACACTAATACAAGTGCAAAAGTGGTTTCCTGCACCAACACAAGTGTGAAAAGTGGTTTTTCAACACTAACACAAGTGCGAAAAGTGGTTTTTCAACACTAACACAAGTGCGAAAAGTGGTTTTTCAACACTAACACAAGTGCGAAAAGTGTTTTTTCTACACTAATACAAGTGCAAAAGCGGTTTCCTGCACCAACACAAGTGCGAAAAGTGGTTTTTCAACACTAACACAAGTGCGAAAAGTGGTTTTTCAACACTAACACAAGTGCGAAAAGTGGTTTTTAAACACTAACACAAGTGCGAAAAGTGGGTTTTCAACACTATCACAAGTGCAAAAAGTGTTTTTTCCACACTAATACAAGTGCAAAAGTGGTTTCCTGCACCAACACAAGTGTGAAAAGTGGTTTTTCAACACTAACACAAGTGCGAAAAGTGGTTTTTCAACACTAACACAAGTGCGAAAAGTGGTTTTTCCACACTAATACAAGTGCAAAAGTGGTTTCCTGCACCAACACAAGTGCGAAAAGTGGTTTTTCAACACTAACACAAGTGCGAAAAGTGGTTTTTCAACACTATCACAAGTGCAAAAAGTGTTTTTTCCACACTAATACAAGTGCAAAAGTGGTTTCCTGCACCAACACAAGTGCGAAAAGTGGTTTTTCAACACTAACAAAAGTGCGAAAAGTGGTTTTTCAACACTAACACAAGTGCGAAAAGTGGGTTTTCAACACTATCACAAGTGCAAAAAGTGTTTTTTCCACACTAATACAAGTGCAAAAGTGGTTTCCTGCACCAAGACAAGTGCGAAAAGTGGTTTTTCAACACTAACACAAGTGCGAAAAGTGGTTTTTCAACACTAACACAAGTGCAAAAAGTGTTTTTTCCACACTAATACAAGTGCAAAAGTGGTTTCCTGCACCAACACAAGTACGAAAAGTGGTTTTTCAACACTAACACAAGTGCGAAAAGTGGTTTTTCAACACTAACACAAGTGCGAAAAGTGGTTTTTCAACACTAACACAAGTGCAAAAAGTGTTTTTTCCACACTAATACAAGTGCAAAAGTGGTTTCCTGCACCAACACAAGTACGAAAAGTGGTTTTTCAACACTAACACAAGTGCGAAAAGTGGTTTTTCAACACTAACACAAGTGCGAAAAGTGGTTTTTCCACACTAATACAAGTGCAAAAGTGGTTTCCTGCACCAACACAAGTGTGAAAAGTGGTTTTTCAACACTAACACAAGTGCGAAAAGTGGTTTTTCAACACTAACACAAGTGCGAAAAGTGCTTTTTCAACACTAACACAAGTGCGAAAAGTGTTTTTTTCCACACTAATACAAGTGCAAAAGTGGTTTCCTGCACCAACACAAGTGCGAAAAGTGGTTTTTCAACACTAACACAAGTGCGAAAAGTGGTTTTTCAACACTAACACAAGTGCGAAAAGTGGTTTTTCCACACTAATACAAGTGCAAAAGTGGTTTCCTGCACCAACACAAGTGTGAAAAGTGGTTTTTCAACACTAACAAAAGTGCGAAAAGTGGTTTTTCAACACTAACACAAGTGCGAAAAGTGGGTTTTCAACACTATCACAAGTGCAAAAAGTGTTTTTTCCACACTAATACAAGTGCAAAAGTGGTTTCCTGCACCAACACAAGTGCGAAAAGTGGTTTTTCAACACTAACACAAGTGCGAAAAGTGGTTTTTCAACATTAACACAAGTGCAAAAAGTGTTTTTTCCACACTAATACAAGTGCAAAAGTGGTTTCCTGCACCAACACAAGTGCGAAAAGTGGTTTTTCAACACTAACACAAGTGCGAAAAGTGGTTTTACAACACTAACACAAGTGCGAAAAGTGGGTTTTCAACACTATCACAAGTGCAAAAAGTGTTTTTTCCACACTAATACAAGTGCAAAAGTGGTTTCCTGCACCAACACAAGTGCGAAAAGTGGTTTTTCAACACTAACACAAGTGCGAAAAGTGGTTTTTCAACACTAACACAAGTGCGAAAAGTGGTTTTTCCACACTAATACAAGTGCAAAAGTGGTTTCCTGCACCAACACAAGTGTGAAAAGTGGTTTTTCAACCCTAACACAAGTGCGAAAAGTGGTTTTTCAACACTATCACAAGTGCAAAAAGTGTTTTTTCCACACTAATACAAGTGCAAAAGTGGTTTCCTGCACCAACACAAGTGTGAAAAGTGGTTTTTCAACACTAACACAAGTGCGAAAAGTGGTTTTTCAACACTATCACAAGTGCAAAAAGTGTTTTTTCCACACTAACACAAGTGCGAAAAGTGGTTTTTCAACACTAACACAAGTGCGAAAAGTGGTTTTTCAACACTAACACAAGTGCGAAAAGTGGTTTTTCAACACTATCACAAGTGCAAAAAGTGTTTTTTCCACACTAACACAAGTGCGAAAAGTGGTTTTTCAACACTAACACAAGTGCGAAAAGTGGTTTTTCAACACTAACACAAGTGCGAAAAGTGGTTTTTCAACACTAACACAAGTGCGAAAAGTGTTTTTTCCACACTAATACAAGTGCAAAAGTGGTTTCCTGCACCAACACAAGTGTGAAAAGTGGTTTTTCAACCCTAACACAAGTGCGAAAAGTGGTTTTTCAACACTATCACAAGTGCAAAAAGTGTTTTTTCCACACTAATACAAGTGCAAAAGTGGTTTCCTGCACCAACACAAGTGTGAAAAGTGGTTTTTCAACACTAACACAAGTGCGAAAAGTGGTTTTTCAACACTATCACAAGTGCAAAAAGTGTTTTTTCCACACTAACACAAGTGCGAAAAGTGGTTTTTCCACACGAATACAAGTGCAAAAGTGGTTTCCTGCACCAACACAAGTGCGAAAAGTGGTTTTTCAACACTAACACAAGTGCGAAAAGTGGTTTTTCAACACTAACACAAGTGCGAAAAGTGTTTTTTCCACACTAATACAAGTGCAAAAGTGGTTTCCTGCACCAACACAAGTGCGAAAAGTGGTTTTTCAACACTAACACAAGTGCGAAAAGTGGTTTTTCAACACTAACACAAGTGCGAAAAGGGTTTTTTCCACACTAATACAAGTGCAAAAGTGGTTTCCTGCACCAACACAAGTGCGAAAAGTGGTTTTTCAACACTAAAACAAGTGCGAAAAGTGGTTTTTCAACACTAACACAAGTGCGAAAAGTGGTTTTTCAACACTAACACAAGTGCGAAAAGTGGTTTTTCAACACTAACACAAGTGCGAAAAGTGTTTTTTCCACACTAATACAAGTGCAAAAGTGGTTTCCTGCACCAACACAAGTGCGAAAAGTGTTTTTTCAACACTAACACCAGTGCGAAAAGTGGTTTTTCAACACTAACACATGTGCGAAAAGTGGTTTTTCCACACTAATACAAGTGCAAAAGTGGTTTCCTGCACCAACACAAGTGCGAAAAGTGGTTTTTCAACACTAACACAAGTGCGAAAAGTGGTTTTTCAACACTATCACAAGTGCAAAAAGTGTTTTTTCCACACTAATACAAGTGCAAAAGTGGTTTCCTGCACCAACACAAGTGCGAAAAGTGGTTTTTCAACACTAACACAAGTGCGAAAAGTGGTTTTTCAACACTAACACAAGTGCGAAAAGTGGTTTTTCAACACTAACACAAGTGCGAAAAGTGTTTTTTCCACACTAATACAAGTGCAAAAGTGGTTTCCTGCACCAACACAAGTGCGAAAAGTGGTTTTTCAACACTAACACAAGTGCGAAAAGTGGTATTTCAACACTAACACAAGTGCGAAAAGTGGTTTTTCCACACTAATACAAGTGCAAAAGTGGTTTCCTGCACCAACACAAGTGCGAAAAGTGGTTTTTCAACACTAACAAAAGTGCGAAAAGTGGTTTTTCAACACTAACACAAGTGCGAAAAGTGGGTTTTCAACACTATCACAAGTGCAAAAAGTGTTTTTTCCACACTAATACAAGTGCAAAAGTGGTTTCCTGCACCAAGACAAGTGCGAAAAGTGGTTTTTCAACACTAACACAAGTGCGAAAAGTGGTTTTTCAACACTAACACAAGTGCAAAAAGTGTTTTTTCCACACTAATACAAGTGCAAAAGTGGTTTCCTGCACCAACACAAGTACGAAAAGTGGTTTTTCAACACTAACACAAGTGCGAAAAGTGGTTTTTCAACACTAACACAAGTGCGAAAAGTGGGTTTTCAACACTAACACAAGTGCGAAAAGCGGTTTTTCAACACTAACACAAGTGCAAAAAGTGTTTTTTCCACACTAATACAAGTGCAAAAGTGGTTTCCTGCACCAACACAAGTACGAAAAGTGGTTTTTCAACACTAACACAAGTGCGAAAAGTGGTTTTTCAACACTAACACAAGTGCGAAAAGTGGTTTTTCCACACTAATACAAGTGCAAAAGTGGTTTCCTGCACCAACACAAGTGTGAAAAGTGGTTTTTCAACACTAACACAAGTGCGAAAAGTGGTTTTTCAACACTAACACAAGTGCGAAAAGTGCTTTTTCAACACTAACACAAGTGCGAAAAGTGTTTTTTCCACACTAATACAAGTGCAAAAGTGGTTTCCTGCACCAACACAAGTGCGAAAAGTGGTTTTTCAACACTAACACAAGTGCGAAAAGTGGTTTTTCAACACTAACACAAGTGCGAAAAGTGTTTTTTCCACACTAATACAAGTGCAAAAGTGGTTTCCTGCACCAACACAAGTGCGAAAAGTGGTTTTTCAACACTAACACAAGTGCGAAAAGTGGTTTTTGAACACTAACACAAGTGCGAAAAGTGGTTTTTCAACACTAACACAAGTGCGAAAAGTGGTTTTTCAACACTAACACAAGTGTGAAAAGTGTTTTTTCACACTAATACAAGTGCAAAAGTGGTTTCCTGCACCAACACAAGTGCGAAAAGTGTTTTTTCAACACTAACACCAGTGCGAAAAGTGGTTTTTCAACACTAACACAAGTGTGAAAAGTGGTTTTTCCACACTAATACAAGTGCAAAAGTGGTTTCCTGCACCAACACAAGTGCGAAAAGTGGTTTTTCAACACTAACACCAGTGCGAAAAGTGGTTTTTCAACAATAACACAAGTGCGAAAAGTGGTTTTTCCACACTAATACAAGTGCAAAAGTGGTTTCCTGCACCAACACAAGTGTGAAAAGTGGTTTTTCAACACTAACACAAGTGCGAAAAGTGGTTTTTCAACACTAACACAAGTGCGAAAAGTGGTTTTTCAACACTAACACAAGTGCGAAAAGTGTTTTTTCTACACTAATACAAGTGCAAAAGCGGTTTCCTGCACCAACACAAGTGCGAAAAGTGGTTTTTCAACACTAACACAAGTGCGAAAAGTGGTTTTTCAACACTAACACAAGTGCGAAAAGTGGTTTTTAAACACTAACACAAGTGCGAAAAGTGGGTTTTCAACACTATCACAAGTGCAAAAAGTGTTTTTTCCACACTAATACAAGTGCAAAAGTGGTTTCCTGCACCAACACAAGTGTGAAAAGTGGTTTTTCAACACTAACACAAGTGCGAAAAGTGGTTTTTCAACACTAACACAAGTGCGAAAAGTGGTTTTTCCACACTAATACAAGTGCAAAAGTGGTTTCCTGCACCAACACAAGTGCGAAAAGTGGTTTTTCAACACTAACACAAGTGCGAAAAGTGGTTTTTCAACACTATCACAAGTGCAAAAAGTGTTTTTTCCACACTAATACAAGTGCAAAAGTGGTTTCCTGCACCAACACAAGTGCGAAAAGTGGTTTTTCAACACTAACACAAGTGCGAAAAGTGGTTTTTCAACACTAACACAAGTGCGAAAAGTGGTTTTTCAACACTAACACAAGTGCGAAAAGTGTTTTTTCCACACTAATACAAGTGCAAAAGTGGTTTCCTGCACCAACACAAGTGCGAAAAGTGGTTTTTCAACACTAACACAAGTGCGAAAAGTGGTATTTCAACACTAACACAAGTGCGAAAAGTGGTTTTTCCACACTAATACAAGTGCAAAAGTGGTTTCCTGCACCAACACAAGTGCGAAAAGTGGTTTTTCAACACTAACAAAAGTGCGAAAAGTGGTTTTTCAACACTAACACAAGTGCGAAAAGTGGGTTTTCAACACTATCACAAGTGCAAAAAGTGTTTTTTCCACACTAATACAAGTGCAAAAGTGGTTTCCTGCACCAAGACAAGTGCGAAAAGTGGTTTTTCAACACTAACACAAGTGCGAAAAGTGGTTTTTCAACACTAACACAAGTGCAAAAAGTGTTTTTTCCACACTAATACAAGTGCAAAAGTGGTTTCCTGCACCAACACAAGTACGAAAAGTGGTTTTTCAACACTAACACAAGTGCGAAAAGTGGTTTTTCAACACTAACACAAGTGCGAAAAGTGGGTTTTCAACACTAACACAAGTGCGAAAAGCGGTTTTTCAACACTAACACAAGTGCAAAAAGTGTTTTTTCCACACTAATACAAGTGCAAAAGTGGTTTCCTGCACCAACACAAGTACGAAAAGTGGTTTTTCAACACTAACACAAGTGCGAAAAGTGGTTTTTCAACACTAACACAAGTGCGAAAAGTGGTTTTTCCACACTAATACAAGTGCAAAAGTGGTTTCCTGCACCAACACAAGTGTGAAAAGTGGTTTTTCAACACTAACACAAGTGCGAAAAGTGGTTTTTCAACACTAACACAAGTGCGAAAAGTGCTTTTTCAACACTAACACAAGTGCGAAAAGTGTTTTTTTCCACACTAATACAAGTGCAAAAGTGGTTTCCTGCACCAACACAAGTGCGAAAAGTGGTTTTTCAACACTAACACAAGTGCGAAAAGTGGTTTTTCAACACTAACACAAGTGCGAAAAGTGGTTTTTCCACACTAATACAAGTGCAAAAGTGGTTTCCTGCACCAACACAAGTGTGAAAAGTGGTTTTTCAACACTAACAAAAGTGCGAAAAGTGGTTTTTCAACACTAACACAAGTGCGAAAAGTGGGTTTTCAACACTATCACAAGTGCAAAAAGTGTTTTTTCCACACTAATACAAGTGCAAAAGTGGTTTCCTGCACCAACACAAGTGCGAAAAGTGGTTTTTCAACACTAACACAAGTGCGAAAAGTGGTTTTTCAACATTAACACAAGTGCAAAAAGTGTTTTTTCCACACTAATACAAGTGCAAAAGTGGTTTCCTGCACCAACACAAGTGCGAAAAGTGGTTTTTCAACACTAACACAAGTGCGAAAAGTGGTTTTACAACACTAACACAAGTGCGAAAAGTGGGTTTTCAACACTATCACAAGTGCAAAAAGTGTTTTTTCCACACTAATACAAGTGCAAAAGTGGTTTCCTGCACCAACACAAGTGCGAAAAGTGGTTTTTCAACACTAACACAAGTGCGAAAAGTGGTTTTTCAACACTAACACAAGTGCGAAAAGTGGTTTTTCCACACTAATACAAGTGCAAAAGTGGTTTCCTGCACCAACACAAGTGTGAAAAGTGGTTTTTCAACCCTAACACAAGTGCGAAAAGTGGTTTTTCAACACTATCACAAGTGCAAAAAGTGTTTTTTCCACACTAATACAAGTGCAAAAGTGGTTTCCTGCACCAACACAAGTGTGAAAAGTGGTTTTTCAACACTAACACAAGTGCGAAAAGTGGTTTTTCAACACTATCACAAGTGCAAAAAGTGTTTTTTCCACACTAACACAAGTGCGAAAAGTGGTTTTTCCACACGAATACAAGTGCAAAAGTGGTTTCCTGCACCAACACAAGTGCGAAAAGTGGTTTTTCAACACTAACACAAGTGCGAAAAGTGGTTTTTCAACACTAACACAAGTGCGAAAAGTGTTTTTTCCACACTAATACAAGTGCAAAAGTGGTTTCCTGCACCAACACAAGTGCGAAAAGTGGTTTTTCAACACTAACACAAGTGCGAAAAGTGGTTTTTCAACACTAACACAAGTGCGAAAAGGGTTTTTTCCACACTAATACAAGTGCAAAAGTGGTTTCCTGCACCAACACAAGTGCGAAAAGTGGTTTTTCAACACTAAAACAAGTGCGAAAAGTGGTTTTTCAACACTAACACAAGTGCGAAAAGTGGTTTTTCAACACTAACACAAGTGCGAAAAGTGGTTTTTCAACACTAACACAAGTGCGAAAAGTGTTTTTTCCACACTAATACAAGTGCAAAAGTGGTTTCCTGCACCAACACAAGTGCGAAAAGTGTTTTTTCAACACTAACACCAGTGCGAAAAGTGGTTTTTCAACACTAACACATGTGCGAAAAGTGGTTTTTCCACACTAATACAAGTGCAAAAGTGGTTTCCTGCACCAACACAAGTGCGAAAAGTGGTTTTTCAACACTAACACAAGTGCGAAAAGTGGTTTTTCAACACTATCACAAGTGCAAAAAGTGTTTTTTCCACACTAATACAAGTGCAAAAGTGGTTTCCTGCACCAACACAAGTGCGAAAAGTGGTTTTTCAACACTAACACAAGTGCGAAAAGTGGTTTTTCAACACTAACACAAGTGCGAAAAGTGGTTTTTCAACACTAACACAAGTGCGAAAAGTGTTTTTTCCACACTAATACAAGTGCAAAAGTGGTTTCCTGCACCAACACAAGTGCGAAAAGTGGTTTTTCAACACTAACACAAGTGCGAAAAGTGGTATTTCAACACTAACACAAGTGCGAAAAGTGGTTTTTCCACACTAATACAAGTGCAAAAGTGGTTTCCTGCACCAACACAAGTGCGAAAAGTGGTTTTTCAACACTAACAAAAGTGCGAAAAGTGGTTTTTCAACACTAACACAAGTGCGAAAAGTGGGTTTTCAACACTATCACAAGTGCAAAAAGTGTTTTTTCCACACTAATACAAGTGCAAAAGTGGTTTCCTGCACCAAGACAAGTGCGAAAAGTGGTTTTTCAACACTAACACAAGTGCGAAAAGTGGTTTTTCAACACTAACACAAGTGCAAAAAGTGTTTTTTCCACACTAATACAAGTGCAAAAGTGGTTTCCTGCACCAACACAAGTACGAAAAGTGGTTTTTCAACACTAACACAAGTGCGAAAAGTGGTTTTTCAACACTAACACAAGTGCGAAAAGTGGGTTTTCAACACTAACACAAGTGCGAAAAGCGGTTTTTCAACACTAACACAAGTGCAAAAAGTGTTTTTTCCACACTAATACAAGTGCAAAAGTGGTTTCCTGCACCAACACAAGTACGAAAAGTGGTTTTTCAACACTAACACAAGTGCGAAAAGTGGTTTTTCAACACTAACACAAGTGCGAAAAGTGGTTTTTCCACACTAATACAAGTGCAAAAGTGGTTTCCTGCACCAACACAAGTGTGAAAAGTGGTTTTTCAACACTAACACAAGTGCGAAAAGTGGTTTTTCAACACTAACACAAGTGCGAAAAGTGCTTTTTCAACACTAACACAAGTGCGAAAAGTGTTTTTTTCCACACTAATACAAGTGCAAAAGTGGTTTCCTGCACCAACACAAGTGCGAAAAGTGGTTTTTCAACACTAACACAAGTGCGAAAAGTGGTTTTTCAAAACTAACACAAGTGCGAAAAGTGGTTTTTCCACACTAATACAAGTGCAAAAGTGGTTTCCTGCACCAACACAAGTGTGAAAAGTGGTTTTTCAACACTAACAAAAGTGCGAAAAGTGGTTTTTCAACACTAACACAAGTGCGAAAAGTGGGTTTTCAACACTATCACAAGTGCAAAAAGTGTTTTTTCCACACTAATACAAGTGCAAAAGTGGTTTCCTGCACCAACACAAGTGCGAAAAGTGGTTTTTCAACAGTAACACAAGTGCGAAAAGTGGTTTTTCAACATTAACACAAGTGCAAAAAGTGTTTTTTCCACACTAATACAAGTGCAAAAGTGGTTTCCTGCACCAACACAAGTGCGAAAAGTGGTTTTTCAACACTAACACAAGTGCGAAAAGTGGTTTTACAACACTAACACAAGTGCGAAAAGTGGGTTTTCAACACTATCACAAGTGCAAAAAGTGTTTTTTCCACACTAATACAAGTGCAAAAGTGGTTTCCTGCACCAACACAAGTGCGAAAAGTGGTTTTTCAACACTAACACAAGTGCGAAAAGTGGTTTTTCAACACTAACACAAGTGCGAAAAGTGGTTTTTCCACACTAATACAAGTGCAAAAGTGGTTTCCTGCACCAACACAAGTGTGAAAAGTGGTTTTTCAACCCTAACACAAGTGCGAAAAGTGGTTTTTCAACACTATCACAAGTGCAAAAAGTGTTTTTTCCACACTAATACAAGTGCAAAAGTGGTTTCCTGCACCAACACAAGTGTGAAAAGTGGTTTTTCAACACTAACACAAGTGCGAAAAGTGGTTTTTCAACACTATCACAAGTGCAAAAAGTGTTTTTTCCACACTAACACAAGTGCGAAAAGTGGTTTTTCCACACGAATACAAGTGCAAAAGTGGTTTCCTGCACCAACACAAGTGCGAAAAGTGGTTTTTCAACACTAACACAAGTGCGAAAAGTGGTTTTTCAACACTAACACAAGTGCGAAAAGTGTTTTTTCCACACTAATACAAGTGCAAAAGTGGTTTCCTGCACCAACACAAGTGCGAAAAGTGGTTTTTCAACACTAACACAAGTGCGAAAAGTGGTTTTTCAACACTAACACAAGTGCGAAAAGGGTTTTTTCCACACTAATACAAGTGCAAAAGTGGTTTCCTGCACCAACACAAGTGCGAAAAGTGGTTTTTCAACACTAAAACAAGTGCGAAAAGTGGTTTTTCAACACTAACACAAGTGCGAAAAGTGGTTTTTCAACACTAACACAAGTGCGAAAAGTGGTTTTTCAACACTAACACAAGTGCGAAAAGTGTTTTTTCCACACTAATACAAGTGCAAAAGTGGTTTCCTGCACCAACACAAGTGCGAAAAGTGTTTTTTCAACACTAACACCAGTGCGAAAAGTGGTTTTTCAACACTAACACAAGTGTGAAAAGTGGTTTTTCCACACTAATACAAGTGCAAAAGTGGTTTCCTGCACCAACACATGTGCGAAAAGTGGTTTTTCAACACTAACACCAGTGCGAAAAGTGGTTTTTCAACACTAACACAAGTGCGAAAAGTGGTTTTTCCACACTAATACAAGTGCAAAAGTGGTTTCCTGCACCAACACAAGTGTGAAAAGTGGTTTTTCAACACTAACACAAGTGCGAAAAGTGGTTTTTCAACACTAACACAAGTGCGAAAAGTGGTTTTTCAACACTAACACAAGTGCGAAAAGTGTTTTTCCACACTAATACAAGTGCAAAAGCGGTTTCCTGCACCAACACAAGTGCGAAAAGTGGTTTTTCAACACTAACACAAGTGCGAAAAGTGGTTTTTCAACACTAACACAAGTGCGAAAAGTGGGTTTTCAACAATAACACAAGTGCGAAAAGTGGTTTTTCCACACTAATACAAGTGCAAAAGTGGTTTCCTGCACCAACACAAGTGCGAAAAGTGGTTTTTCAACACTAACACAAGTGCGAAAAGTGGTTTTTCAACACTAACACAAGTGCGAAAAGTGGTTTTTCAATTCGTTCGTTCGTTCACTAACACAAGTGCGAAAAAAACACTAACACTAACTAAAACACTAACACTAACACTAACTAAAAAAAAAAAAAACAAAAAAAAAAAACACTAACACAAGTGCGAAAAGTGTTTTTTCCACACTAATACAAGTGCAAAAGTGGTTTCCTGCACCAACACAAGTGCGAAAAGTGGTTTTTCCAACACTAACACAAGTGCGAAAAGTGGTATTTCAACACTAACACAAGTGCGAAAAGTGGTTTTTCCACACTAATACAAGTGCAAAAGTGGTTTCCTGCACCAACACAAGTGCGAAAAGTGGTTTTTCAACACTAACAAAAGTGCGAAAAGTGGTTTTTCAACACTAACACAAGTGCGAAAAGAGGGTTTTCAACACTATCACAAGTGCAAAAAGTGTTTTTCCCACAGTAATACAAGTGCAAAAGTGGTTTCCTGCACCAACACAAGTGCGAAAAGTGGTTTTTCAACACTAACACAAGTGCGAAAAGTGGTTTTTCAACACTAATACAAGTGCAAAAAGTGTTTTTTCCACACTAATACAAGTGCAAAAGTGGTTTCCTGCACCAACACAAGTGTGAAAAGTGGTTTTTCAACACTAACACAAGTGCGAAAAGTGGTTTTTTAACACTAACACAAGGACGAAAAGTGGGTTTTCAACACTATCACAAGTGCAAAAAGTGTTTTTTCCACACTAATACAAGTGAAAAAGTGGTTTCCTGCACCAACACAAGTGTGAAAAGTGGTTTTTCAACACTAACACAAGTGCGAAAAGTGGTTTTTCAACACTAACACAAGTGCGAAAAGTGGTTTTTCCACACTAATACAAGTGCAAAAGTGGTTTCCTGCACCAACACAAGTGCGAAAAGTGGTTTTTCAACACTAACACAAGTGCGAAAAGTGGTTTTTCAACACTATCACAAGTGCAAAAAGTGTTTTTTCCACACTAACACAAGTGCGAAAAGTGGTTTTTCAACACTAACACAAGTGCGAAAAGTGGGTTTTCAACACTATCACAAGTGCAAAAAGTGTTTTTTCCACACTAATACAAGTGCAAAAGTGGTTTCCTGCACCAAGACAAGTGCGAAAAGTGGTTTTTCAACACTAACACAAGTGCGAAAAGTGGTTTTTCAACACTAACACAAGTGCAAAAAGTGTTTTTTCCACACTAATACAAGTGCAAAAGTGGTTTCCTGCACCAACACAAGTACGAAAAGTGGATTTTCAACACTAACACAAGTGCGAAAAGTGGTTTTTCAACACTAACACAAGTGCGAAAAGTGGGCTTTCAACACTAACAAAAGTGCGAAAAGTCGTTTTTCAACACTAACACAAGTGCGAAAAGTGGTTTTTCCACACTAATACAAGTGCAAAAGTGGTTTCCTGCACCAACACAAGTGCGAAAAGTGGTTTTTCAATACTAACACAAGTGCGAAAAGTGGTTTTTCAACACTATCACAAGTGCAAAAAGTGTTTTTTCCACACTAATACAAGTGCAAAAGTGGTTTCCTGCACCAACACAAGTGCGAAAAGTGGTTTTTCAACACTAACACAAGTGCGAAAAGTGGTTTTTCAACACTAACACAAGTGCGAAAAGTGGTTTTTCAACACTAACACAAGTGCAAAAAGTGGTTTTTCAACACTAACACAAGTGCGAAAAGTGGTTTTTCAACACGAACACAAGTGCGAAAAGTGGTTTTTCCACACTAATACAAGTGCGAAAAGTGGTTTTTCAACACTATCACAAGTGCAAAAAGTGTTTTTTCCACACTAACACAAGTGCGAAAAGTGGTTTTTCCACACGAATACAAGTGCAAAAGTGGTTTCCTGCACCAACACAAGTGCGAAAAGTGGTTTTTCAACACTAACACAAGTGCGAAAAGTGGTTTTTCAACACTAACACAAGTGCGAAAAGTGTTTTTTCCACACTAATACAAGTGCAAAAGTGGTTTCCTGCACCAACACAAGTGCGAAAAGTGGTTTTTCAACACTAACACAAGTGCGAAAAGTGGTTTTTCAACACTAACACAAGTGCGAAAAGGGTTTTTTCCACACTAATACAAGTGCAAAAGTGGTTTCCTGCACCAACACAAGTGCGAAAAGTGGTTTTTCAACACTAAAACAAGTGCGAAAAGTGGTTTTTCAACACTAACACAAGTGCGAAAAGTGGTTTTTCAACACTAACACAAGTGCGAAAAGTGGTTTTTCAACACTAACACAAGTGCGAAAAGTGTTTTTTCCACACTAATACAAGTGCAAAAGTGGTTTCCTGCACCAACACAAGTGCGAAAAGTGTTTTTTCAACACTAACACCAGTGCGAAAAGTGGTTTTTCAACACTAACACAAGTGTGAAAAGTGGTTTTTCCACACTAATACAAGTGCAAAAGTGGTTTCCTGCACCAACACATGTGCGAAAAGTGGTTTTTCAACACTAACACCAGTGCGAAAAGTGGTTTTTCAACACTAACACAAGTGCGAAAAGTGGTTTTTCCACACTAATACAAGTGCAAAAGTGGTTTCCTGCACCAACACAAGTGTGAAAAGTGGTTTTTCAACACTAACACAAGTGCGAAAAGTGGTTTTTCAACACTAACACAAGTGCGAAAAGTGGTTTTTCAACACTAACACAAGTGCGAAAAGTGTTTTTCCACACTAATACAAGTGCAAAAGCGGTTTCCTGCACCAACACAAGTGCGAAAAGTGGTTTTTCAACACTAACACAAGTGCGAAAAGTGGTTTTTCAACACTAACACAAGTGCGAAAAGTGGGTTTTCAACAATAACACAAGTGCGAAAAGTGGTTTTTCCACACTAATACAAGTGCAAAAGTGGTTTCCTGCACCAACACAAGTGCGAAAAGTGGTTTTTCAACACTAACACAAGTGCGAAAAGTGGTTTTTCAACACTAACACAAGTGCGAAAAGTGGTTTTTCAACACTAACACAAGTGCGAAAAGTGTTTTTTCCACACTAATACAAGTGCAAAAGTGGTTTCCTGCACCAACACAAGTGCGAAAAGTGGTTTTTCCAACACTAACACAAGTGCGAAAAGTGGTATTTCAACACTAACACAAGTGCGAAAAGTGGTTTTTCCACACTAATACAAGTGCAAAAGTGGTTTCCTGCACCAACACAAGTGCGAAAAGTGGTTTTTCAACACTAACAAAAGTGCGAAAAGTGGTTTTTCAACACTAACACAAGTGCGAAAAGAGGGTTTTCAACACTATCACAAGTGCAAAAAGTGTTTTTCCCACAGTAATACAAGTGCAAAAGTGGTTTCCTGCACCAACACAAGTGCGAAAAGTGGTTTTTCAACACTAACACAAGTGCGAAAAGTGGTTTTTCAACACTAATACAAGTGCAAAAAGTGTTTTTTCCACACTAATACAAGTGCAAAAGTGGTTTCCTGCACCAACACAAGTGTGAAAAGTGGTTTTTCAACACTAACACAAGTGCGAAAAGTGGTTTTTTAACACTAACACAAGGACGAAAAGTGGGTTTTCAACACTATCACAAGTGCAAAAAGTGTTTTTTCCACACTAATACAAGTGAAAAAGTGGTTTCCTGCACCAACACAAGTGTGAAAAGTGGTTTTTCAACACTAACACAAGTGCGAAAAGTGGTTTTTCAACACTAACACAAGTGCGAAAAGTGGTTTTTCCACACTAATACAAGTGCAAAAGTGGTTTCCTGCACCAACACAAGTGCGAAAAGTGGTTTTTCAACACTAACACAAGTGCGAAAAGTGGTTTTTCAACACTATCACAAGTGCAAAAAGTGTTTTTTCCACACTAACACAAGTGCGAAAAGTGGTTTTTCAACACTAACACAAGTGCGAAAAGTGGGTTTTCAACACTATCACAAGTGCAAAAAGTGTTTTTTCCACACTAATACAAGTGCAAAAGTGGTTTCCTGCACCAAGACAAGTGCGAAAAGTGGTTTTTCAACACTAACACAAGTGCGAAAAGTGGTTTTTCAACACTAACACAAGTGCAAAAAGTGTTTTTTCCACACTAATACAAGTGCAAAAGTGGTTTCCTGCACCAACACAAGTACGAAAAGTGGTTTTTCAACACTAACACAAGTGCGAAAAGTGGTTTTTCAACACTAACACAAGTGCGACAAGTGGGCTTTCAACACTAACAAAAGTGCGAAAAGTGGTTTTTCAACACTAACACAAGTGCGAAAAGTGGTTTTTCCACACTAATACAAGTGCAAAAGTGGTTTCCTGCACCAACACAAGTGCGAAAAGTGGTTTTTCAATACTAACACAAGTGCGAAAAGTGGTTTTTCAACACTATCACAAGTGCAAAAAGTGTTTTTTCCACACTAATACAAGTGCAAAAGTGGTTTCCTGCACCAACACAAGTGCGAAAAGTGGTTTTTCAACACTAACACAAGTGCGAAAAGTGGTTTTTCAACACTAACACAAGTGCGAAAAGTGGTTTTTCAACACTAACACAAGTGCAAAAAGTGGTTTTTCAACACTAACACAAGTGCGAAAAGTGGTTTTTCAACACGAACACAAGTGCGAAAAGTGGTTTTTCCACACTAATACAAGTGCAAAAGTGGTTTCCTGCACCAACACAAGTGCGAAAAGTGGTTTTTCAACACTACACAAGTGCGAAAAGTGGTTTTGCTACACTATCACAAGTGCAAAAAGTGTTTTTTCCACACTAATACAAGTGCAAAAGTGGTTTTCTGCACCAACACAAGTGCGAAAAGTGGTTTTTCAACACTAACACAAGTGCGAAAAGTGGTTTTTCAACACTATCACAAGTGCAAAAAGTGTTTTTTCCACACTAACACAAGTGCGAAAAGTGGTTTTTCCACACTAATACAAGTGCAAAAGTGGTTTCCTGCACCAACACAAGTGCGAAAAGTGTTTTTTCAACACTAACACAAGTGCGAAAAGTGGTTTTTCCACACTAATACAAGTGCAAAAGTGGTTTTTCAACACTAACACAAGTGCGAAAAGTGGTTTTTCCACACTAATACAAGTGCAAAAGTGGTTTCCTGCACCAACACAAGTGTGAAAAGTGGTTTTTCAACACTAACACAAGTGCGAAAAGTGGTTTTTCAACACTAACACAAGTGCGAAAAGTGGTTTTTCAACACTAACACAAGTGCGAAAAGTGGTTTTTCAACACTAACACAAGTGCGAAAAGTGGTTTTTCCACACTAATACAAGTGCAAAAGTGGTTTCCTGCACCAACACAAGTGTGAAAAGTGGTTTTTCAACACTAACAAAAGTGCGAAAAGTGGTTTTTCAACACTAACACAAGTGCGAAAAGTGGGTTTTCAACACTATCACAAGTGCAAAAAGTGTTTTTTCCACACTAATACAAGTGCAAAAGTGGTTTCCTGCACCAACACAAGTGCGAAAAGTGGTTTTTCAACACTAACACAAGTGCGAAAAGTGGTTTTTCAACACTAACACAAGTGCAAAAAGTGTTTTTCCACACTAATACAAGTGCAAAAGTGGTTTCCTGCACCAACACAAGTGCGAAAAGTGGTTTTTCAACACTAACACAAGTGCGAAAAGTGGTTTTTCAACACTAACACAAGTGCGAAAAGTTGGGTTTTCAACACTATCACAAGTGCAAAAAGTGTTTTTTCCACACTAATACAAGTGCAAAAGTGGTTTCCTGCACCAACACAAGTGCGAAAAGTGGTTTTTCAACACTAACACAAGTGCGAAAAGTGGTTTTTCAACACTAACACAAGTGCGAAAAGTGGTTTTTCCACACTAATACAAGTGCAAAAGTGGTTTCCTGCACCAACACAAGTGCGAAAAGTGGTTTTTCAACACTAACACAAGTGCGAAAAGTGGTTTTTCAACACTATCACAAGTGCAAAAAGTGTTTTTTCCACACTAATACAAGTGCAAAAGTGGTTTCCTGCACCAACACAAGTGTGAAAAGTGGTTTTTCAACACTAACACAAGTGCGAAAAGTGGTTTTTCAACACTATCACAAGTGCAAAAAGTGTTTTTTCCACACTAACACAAGTGCGAAAAGTGGTTTTTCCACACCAATACAAGTGCAAAAGTGGTTTCCTGCACCAACGCAAGTGCGAAAAGTGGTTTTTCAACACTAACACAAGTGCGAAAAGTGGTTTTTCAACACGAACACAAGTGCGAAAAGTGTTTTTTCCACACTAATACAAGTGCAAAAGTGGTTTCCTGCACCAACACAAGTGCGAAAAGTGGTTTTTCAACACTAACACAAGTGCGAAAAGTGGTTTTTCAACACTAACACAAGTGCGAAAAGTGTTTTTTCCACACTAATACAAGTGCAAAAGTGGTTTCCTGCACCAACACAAGTGCGAAAAGTGGTTTTTCAACACTAACACAAGTGCGAAAAGTGGTTTTTGAACACTAACACAAGTGCAAAAAGTGGTTTTTCAACACTAACACAAGTGCGAAAAGTGGTTTTTCAACACTAACACAAGTGCGAAAAGTGTTTTTTCCACACTAATACAAGTGCAAAAGTGGTTTCCTGCACCAACACAAGTGCGAAAAGTGTTTTTTCAACACTAACACCAGTGCGAAAAGTGGTTTTTCAACACTAACACAAGTGTGAAAAGTGGTTTTTCCACACTAATACAAGTGCAAAAGTGGTTTCCTGCACCAACACAAGTGCGAAAAGTGGTTTTTCAACACTAACACCAGTGCGAAAAGTGGTTTTTCAACACTAACACAAGTGCGAAAAGTGGTTTTTCCACACTAATACAAGTGCAAAAGTGGTTTCCTGCACCAACACAAGTGTGAAAAGTGGTTTTTCAACACTAACACAAGTGCGAAAAGTGGTTTTTCAACACTAACACAAGTGCGAAAAGTGGTTTTTCAACACTAACACAAGTGCGAAAAGTGTTTTTTATACACTAATACAAGTGCAAAAGCGGTTTCCTGCACCAACACAAGTGCGAAAAGTGGTTTTTCAACACTAACACAAGTGCGAAAAGTGGTTTTTCAACACTAACACAAGTGCGAAAAGTGGTTTTTCCACACTAATACAAGTGCAAAAGTGGTTTCCTGCACCAACACAAGTGCGAAAAGTGGTTTTTCAACACTAACACAAGTGCGAAAAGTGGTTTTTCAACACTATCACAAGTGCAAAAAGTGTTTTTTCCACACTAATACAAGTGCAAAAGTGGTTTCCTGCACCAACACAAGTGCGAAAAGTGGTTTTTCAACACTAACACAAGTGCGAAAAGTGGTTTTTCAACACTAACACAAGTGCGAAAAGTGGTTTTTCAACACTAACACAAGTGCGAAAAGTGGTTTTTCAACACTAACACAAGTGTGAAAAGTGGGTTTTCAACACTATCACAAGTGCAAAAAGTGTTTTTTCCACACTAATACAAGTGCAAAAGTGGTTTCCTGCACCAACACAAGTGCGAAAAGTGGTTTTTCAACACTAACACAAGTGCGAAAAGTAGTTTTTCAACACGAACACAAGTGCGAAAAGTGGTTTTTCCACACTAATACAAGTGCAAAAGTGGTTTCCTGCACCAACACAAGTGTGAAAAGTGGTTTTTCAACACTAACACAAGTGCGAAAAGTGGTTTTTCAACACTAACACAAGTGCGAAAAGTGCTTTTTCAACACTAACACAAGTGCGAAAAGTGTTTTTTCCACACTAATACAAGTGCAAAAGTGGTTTCCTGCACCAACACAAGTGCGAAAAGTGGTTTTTCAACACTAACACAAGTGCGAAAAGTGGTTTTTCAACACTAACACAAGTGCGAAAAGTGGTTTTTCCACACTAATACAAGTGCAAAAGTGGTTTCCTGCACCAACACAAGTGTGAAAAGTGGTTTTTCAACACTAACAAAAGTGCGAAAAGTGGTTTTTCAACACTAACACAAGTGCGAAAAGTGGGTTTTCAACACTATCACAAGTGCAAAAAGTGTTTTTTCCACACTAATACAAGTGCAAAAGTGGTTTCCTGCACCAACACAAGTGTGAAAAGTGGTTTTTCAACACTAACACAAGTGCGAAAAGTGGTTTTTCAACATTAACACAAGTGCAAAAAGTGTTTTTTCCACACTAATACAAGTGCAAAAGTGGTTTCCTGCACCAACACAAGTGCGAAAAGTGGTTTTTCAACACTAACACAAGTGCGAAAAGTGGTTTTTCAACACTAACACAAGTGCGAAAAGTGGGTTTTCAACACTATCACAAGTGCAAAAAGTGTTTTTTCCACACTAATACAAGTGCAAAAGTGGTTTCCTGCACCAACACAAGTGCGAAAAGTGGTTTTTCAACACTAACACAAGTGCGAAAAGTGGTTTTTCAACACTATCACAAGTGCGAAAAGTGGTTTTTCCACACTAATACAAGTGCAAAAGTGGTTTTTCCACACGAATACAAGTGCAAAAGTGGTTTCCTGCACCAACACAAGTGCGAAAAGTGGTTTTTCAACACTAACACAAGTGCGAAAAGTGGTTTTTCAACACTAACACAAGTGCGAAAAGTGTTTTTTCCACACTAATACAAGTGCAAAAGTGGTTTCCTGCACCAACACAAGTGCGAAAAGTGGTTTTTCAACACTAACACAAGTGCGAAAAGTGGTTTTTCAACACTAACACAAGTGCGAAAAGGGTTTTTTCCACACTAATACAAGTGCAAAAGTGGTTTCCTGCACCAACACAAGTGCGAAAAGTGGTTTTTCAACACTAAAACAAGTGCGAAAAGTGGTTTTTCAACACTAACACAAGTGCGAAAAGTGGTTTTTCAACACTAACACAAGTGCGAAAAGTGGTTTTTCAACACTAACACAAGTGCGAAAAGTGTTTTTTCCACACTAATACAAGTGCAAAAGTGGTTTCCTGCACCAACACAAGTGCGAAAAGTGTTTTTTCAACACTAACACAAGTGCGAAAAGTGGTTTTTCAACACTAACACAAGTGTGAAAAGTGGTTTTTCCACACTAATACAAGTGCAAAAGTGGTTTCCTGCACCAACACATGTGCGAAAAGTGGTTTTTCAACACTAACACCAGTGCGAAAAGTGGTTTTTCAACACTAACACAAGTGCGAAAAGTGGTTTTTCCACACTAATACAAGTGCAAAAGTGGTTTCCTGCACCAACACAAGTGTGAAAAGTGGTTTTTCAACACTAACACAAGTGCGAAAAGTGGTTTTTCAACACTAGCACAAGTGCGAAAAGTGGTTTTTCAACACTAACACAAGTGCGAAAAGTGTTTTTTCCACACTAATACAAGTGCAAAAGCGGTTTCCTGCACCAACACAAGTGCGAAAAGTGGTTTTTCAACACTAACACAAGTGCGAAAAGTGGTTTTTCAACACTAACACAAGTGCGAAAAGTGGGTTTTCAACAATAACACAAGTGCGAAAAGTGGTTTTTCCACACTAATACAAGTGCAAAAGTGGTTTCCTGCACCAACACAAGTGCGAAAAGTGGGTTTTCAATACTAACACAAGTGCAAAAAGTGGTTTTTCAACACTAACACAAGTGCGAAAAGTGGTTTTTCAACACTAACACAAGTGCGAAAAGTGTTTTTTCCACACTAATACAAGTGCAAAAGTGGTTTCCTGCACCAACACATGTGCGAAAAGTGGTTTTTCAACACTAACACAAGTGCGAAAAGTGGTATTTCAACACTAACACAAGTGCGAAAAGTGGTTTTTCCACACTAATACAAGTGCAAAAGTGGTTTCCTGCACCAACACAAGTGCGAAAAGTGGTTTTTCAACACTAACAAAAGTGTGAAAAGTGGTTTTTCAACACTAACACAAGTGCGAAAAGAGGGTTTTCAACACTATCACAAGTGCAAAAAGTGTTTTTCCCACACTAATACAAGTGCAAAAGTGGTTTCCTGCACCAACACAAGTGCGAAAAGTGGTTTTTCAACACTAACACAAGTGCGAAAAGTGGTTTTTCAACACTAATACAAGTGCAAAAAGTGTTTTTTCCACACTAATACAAGTGCAAAAAGTGTTTTTTCAACACTAACACAAGTGCGAAAAGTGCTTTTTCAACACTAACACAAGTGCGAAAAGTGTTTTTTCCACACTAATACAAGTGCAAAAGTGGTTTCCTGCACCAACACAAGTGCGAAAAGTGGTTTTTCAACACTAACACAAGTGCGAAAAGTGGTTTTTCAACACTAACACAAGTGCGAAAAGTGGTTTTTCCACACTAATACAAGTGCAAAAGTGGTTTCCTGCACCAACACAAGTGTGAAAAGTGGTTTTTCAACACTAACAAAAGTGCGAAAAGTGGTTTTTCAACACTAACACAAGTGCGAAAAGTGGGTTTTCAACACTATCACAAGTGCAAAAAGTGTTTTTTCCACACTAATACAAGTGCAAAAGTGGTTTCCTGCACCAACACAAGTGTGAAAAGTGGTTTTTCAACACTAACACAAGTGCGAAAAGTGGTTTTTCAACATTAACACAAGTGCAAAAAGTGTTTTTTCCACACTAATACAAGTGCAAAAGTGGTTTCCTGCACCAACACAAGTGCGAAAAGTGGTTTTTCAACACTAACACAAGTGCGAAAAGTGGTTTTTCAACACTAACACAAGTGCGAAAAGTGGGTTTTCAACACTATCACAAGTGCAAAAAGTGTTTTTTCCACACTAATACAAGTGCAAAAGTGGTTTCCTGCACCAACACAAGTGCGAAAAGTGGTTTTTCAACACTAACACAAGTGCGAAAAGTGGTTTTTCAACACTATCACAAGTGCGAAAAGTGGTTTTTCCACACTAATACAAGTGCAAAAGTGGTTTTTCCACACGAATACAAGTGCAAAAGTGGTTTCCTGCACCAACACAAGTGCGAAAAGTGGTTTTTCAACACTAACACAAGTGCGAAAAGTGGTTTTTCAACACTAACACAAGTGCGAAAAGTGTTTTTTCCACACTAATACAAGTGCAAAAGTGGTTTCCTGCACCAACACAAGTGCGAAAAGTGGTTTTTCAACACTAACACAAGTGCGAAAAGTGGTTTTTCAACACTAACACAAGTGCGAAAAGGGTTTTTTCCACACTAATACAAGTGCAAAAGTGGTTTCCTGCACCAACACAAGTGCGAAAAGTGGTTTTTCAACACTAAAACAAGTGCGAAAAGTGGTTTTTCAACACTAACACAAGTGCGAAAAGTGGTTTTTCAACACTAACACAAGTGCGAAAAGTGGTTTTTCAACACTAACACAAGTGCGAAAAGTGTTTTTTCCACACTAATACAAGTGCAAAAGTGGTTTCCTGCACCAACACAAGTGCGAAAAGTGTTTTTTCAACACTAACACAAGTGCGAAAAGTGGTTTTTCAACACTAACACAAGTGTGAAAAGTGGTTTTTCCACACTAATACAAGTGCAAAAGTGGTTTCCTGCACCAACACATGTGCGAAAAGTGGTTTTTCAACACTAACACCAGTGCGAAAAGTGGTTTTTCAACACTAACACAAGTGCGAAAAGTGGTTTTTCCACACTAATACAAGTGCAAAAGTGGTTTCCTGCACCAACACAAGTGTGAAAAGTGGTTTTTCAACACTAACACAAGTGCGAAAAGTGGTTTTTCAACACTAGCACAAGTGCGAAAAGTGGTTTTTCAACACTAACACAAGTGCGAAAAGTGTTTTTTCCACACTAATACAAGTGCAAAAGCGGTTTCCTGCACCAACACAAGTGCGAAAAGTGGTTTTTCAACACTAACACAAGTGCGAAAAGTGGTTTTTCAACACTAACACAAGTGCGAAAAGTGGGTTTTCAACAATAACACAAGTGCGAAAAGTGGTTTTTCCACACTAATACAAGTGCAAAAGTGGTTTCCTGCACCAACACAAGTGCGAAAAGTGGGTTTTCAATACTAACACAAGTGCAAAAAGTGGTTTTTCAACACTAACACAAGTGCGAAAAGTGGTTTTTCAACACTAACACAAGTGCGAAAAGTGTTTTTTCCACACTAATACAAGTGCAAAAGTGGTTTCCTGCACCAACACATGTGCGAAAAGTGGTTTTTCAACACTAACACAAGTGCGAAAAGTGGTATTTCAACACTAACACAAGTGCGAAAAGTGGTTTTTCCACACTAATACAAGTGCAAAAGTGGTTTCCTGCACCAACACAAGTGCGAAAAGTGGTTTTTCAACACTAACAAAAGTGTGAAAAGTGGTTTTTCAACACTAACACAAGTGCGAAAAGAGGGTTTTCAACACTATCACAAGTGCAAAAAGTGTTTTTCCCACACTAATACAAGTGCAAAAGTGGTTTCCTGCACCAACACAAGTGCGAAAAGTGGTTTTTCAACACTAACACAAGTGCGAAAAGTGGTTTTTCAACACTAATACAAGTGCAAAAAGTGTTTTTTCCACACTAATACAAGTGCAAAAGTGGTTTCCTGCACCAACACAAGTGCGAAAAGTGGTTTTTCAACACTAACACAAGTGCGAAAAGTGGTTTTTTTAACACTAACACAAGTACGAAAAGTGGGTTTTCAACACTATCACAAGTGCAAAAAGTGTTTTTTCCACACTAATACAAGTGCAAAAGTGGTTTCCTGCACCAACACAAGTGTGAAAAGTGGTTTTTCAACACTAACACAAGTGCGAAAAGTGGTTTTTCAACACTAACACAAGTGCGAAAAGTGGTTTTTCCACACTAATACAAGTGCAAAAGTGGTTTCCTGCACCAACACAAGTGCGAAAAGTGGTTTTTCAACACTAACACAAGTGCGAAAAGTGGTTTTTCAACACTATCACAAGTGCAAAAAGTGTTTTTTCCACACTAACACAAGTGCGAAAAGTGGTTTTTCAACACTAACACAAGTACGAAAAGTGGGTTTTCAACACTATCACAAGTGCAAAAAGTGTTTTTTCCACACTAATACAAGTGCAAAAGTGGTTTCCTGCACCAAGACAAGTGCGAAAAGTGGTTTTTCAACACTAACACAAGTGCGAAAAGTGGTTTTTCAACACTAACACAAGTGCAAAAAGTGTTTTTTCCACACTAATACAAGTGCAAAAGTGGTTTCCTGCACCAACACAAGTACGAAAAGTGGTTTTTCAACACTAACACAAGTGCGAAAAGTGGTTTTTCAACACTAACACAAGTGCGAAAAGTGGGTTTTCAACACTAACACAAGTGCGAAAAGTGGTTTTTCAACACTAACACAAGTGCGAAAAGTGGTTTTTCCACACTAATACAAGTGCAAAAGTGGTTTCCTGCACCAACACAAGTGCGAAAAGTGGTTTTTCAATACTAACACAAGTGCGAAAAGTGGTTTTTCAACACTATAACAAGTGCAAAAAGTGTTTTTTCCACACTAATACAAGTGCAAAAGTGGTTTCCTGCACCAACACAAGTGCGAAAAGTGGTTTTTCAACACTAACACAAGTGCGAAAAGTGGTTTTTCAACACTAACACAAGTGCGAAAAGTGGTTTTTCAACACTAACACAAGTGCGAAAAGTGGTTTTTCAACACTAACACAAGTGCGAAAAGTGGGTTTTCAACACTATCGCAAGTGCAAAAAGTGTTTTTTCCACACTAATACAAGTGCAAAAGTGGTTTCCTGCACCAACACAAGTGCGAAAAGTGGTTTTTCAACACTAACACAAGTGCGAAAAGTAGTTTTTCAACACGAACACAAGTGCGAAAAGTGGTTTTTCCACACTAATACAAGTGCAAAAGTGGTTTCCTGCACCAACACAAGTGCGAAAAGTGGTTTTTCAACACTACACAAGTGCGAAAAGTGGTTTTGCAACACTATCACAAGTGCAAAAAGTTTTTTTCCACACTAATACAAGTGCAAAAGTGGTTTCCTGCACCAACACAAGTGCGAAAAGTGGTTTTTCAACACTAACACAAGTGCGAAAAGTGGTTTTTCAACACTATCACAAGTGCAAAAAGTGTTTTTTCCACACTAACACAAGTGCGAAAAGTGGTTTTTCCACACTAATACAAGTGCAAAAGTGGTTTCCTGCACCAACACAAGTGCGAAAAGTGTTTTTTCAACACTAACACAAGTGCGAAAAGTGGTTTTTCCACACTAATACAAGTGCAAAAGTGGTTTTTCAACACTAACACAAGTGCGAAAAGTGGTTTTTCCACACTAATACAAGTGCAAAAGTGGTTTCCTGCACCAACACAAGTGTGAAAAGTGGTTTTTCAACACTAACACAAGTGCGAAAAGTGGTTTTTCAACACTAACACAAGTGCGAAAAGTGCTTTTTCAACACTAACACAAGTGCGAAAAGTGTTTTTTCCACACTAATACAAGTGCAAAAGTGGTTTCCTGCACCAACACAAGTGCGAAAAGTGGTTTTTCAACACTAACACAAGTGCGAAAAGTGGTTTTTCAACACTAACACAAGTGCGAAAAGTGGTTTTTCCACACTAATACAAGTGCAAAAGTGGTTTCCTGCACCAACACAAGTGTGAAAAGTGGTTTTTCAACACTAACAAAAGTGCGAAAAGTGGTTTTTCAACACTAACACAAGTGCGAAAAGTGGGTTTTCAACACTATCACAAGTGCAAAAAGTGTTTTTTCCACACTAATACAAGTGCAAAAGTGGTTTCCTGCACCAACACAAGTGCGAAAAGTGGTTTTTCAACACTAACACAAGTGCGAAAAGTGGTTTTTCAACACTAACACAAGTGCAAAAAGTGTTTTTCCACACTAATACAAGTGCAAAAGTGGTTTCCTGCACCAACACAAGTGCGAAAAGTGGTTTTTCAACACTAACACAAGTGCGAAAAGTGGGTTTTCAACACTATCACAAGTGCAAAAAGTGTTTTTTCCACACTAATACAAGTGCAAAAGTGGTTTCCTGCACCAACACAAGTGCGAAAAGTGGTTTTTCAACACTAACACAAGTGCGAAAAGTGGTTTTTCAACACTAACACAAGTGCGAAAAGTGGTTTTTCCACACTAATACAAGTGCAAAAGTGGTTTCCTGCACCAACACAAGTGCGAAAAGTGGTTTTTCAACACTAACACAAGTGCGAAAAGTGGTTTTTCAACACTATCACAAGTGCAAAAAGTGTTTTTTCCACACTAATACAAGTGCAAAAGTGGTTTCCTGCACCAACACAAGTGTGAAAAGTGGTTTTTCAACACTAACACAAGTGCGAAAAGTGGTTTTTCAACACTATCACAAGTGCAAAAAGTGTTTTTTCCACACTAACACAAGTGCGAAAAGTGTTTTTTCCACACTAATACAAGTGCAAAAGTGGTTTCCTGCACCAACGCAGTGCGAAAAGTGGTTTTTCAACACTAACACAAGTGCGAAAAGTGGTTTTTCAACACGAACACAAGTGCGAAAAGTGTTTTTTCCACACTAATACAAGTGCAAAAGTGGTTTCCTGCACCAACACAAGTGCGAAAAGTGGTTTTTCAACACTAACACAAGTGCGAAAAGTGGTTTTTCAACACTAACACAAGTGCGAAAAGTGTTTTTTCCACACTAATACAATGCAAAAGTGGTTTCCTGCACCAACACAAGTGCGAAAAGTGGTTTTTCAACACTAACACAAGTGCGAAAAGTGGTTTTTGAACACTAACACAAGTGCGAAAAGTGGTTTTTCAACACTAACACAAGTGCGAAAAGTGGTTTTTCAACACTAACACAAGTGCGAAAAGTGTTTTTTCCACACTAATACAAGTGCAAAAGTGGTTTCCTGCACCAACACAAGTGCGAAAAGTGTTTTTTCAACACTAACACCAGTGCGAAAAGTGGTTTTTCAACACTAACACAAGTGTGAAAAGTGTTTTTTCCACACTAATACAAGTGCAAAAGTGGTTTCCTGCACCAACACAAGTGTGAAAAGTGGTTTTTCCACACTAATACAAGTGCAAAAGTGGTTTCCTGCACCAACACAAGTGCGAAAAGTGGTTTTTCAACACTAACACCAGTGCGAAAAGTGGTTTTTCAACAATAACACAAGTGCGAAAAGTGGTTTTTCCACACTAATACAAGTGCAAAAGTGGTTTCCTGCACCAACACAAGTGTGAAAAGTGGTTTTTCAACACTAACACAAGTGCGAAAAGTGGTTTTTCAACACTAACACAAGTGCGAAAAGTGGTTTTTCAACACTAACACAAGTGCGAAAAGTGTTTTTTCTACACTAATACAAGTGCAAAAGCGGTTTCCTGCACCAACACAAGTGCGAAAAGTGGTTTTTCAACACTAACACAAGTGCGAAAAGTGGTTTTTCAACACTAACACAAGTGCGAAAAGTGGTTTTTAAACACTAACACAAGTGCAAAAAGTGGGTTTTCAACACTATCACAAGTGCAAAAAGTGTTTTTTCCACACTAATACAAGTGCAAAAGTGGTTTCCTGCACCAACACAAGTGTGAAAAGTGGTTTTTCAACACTAACACAAGTGCGAAAAGTGGTTTTTCAACACTAACACAAGTGCGAAAAGTGGTTTTTCCACACTAATACAAGTGCAAAAGTGGTTTCCTGCACCAACACAAGTGCGAAAAGTGGTTTTTCAACACTAACACAAGTGCGAAAAGTGGTTTTTCAACACTATCACAAGTGCAAAAAGTGTTTTTTCCACACTAATACAAGTGCAAAAGTGGTTTCCTGCACCAACACAAGTGCGAAAAGTGGTTTTTCAACACTAACACAAGTGCGAAAAGTGGTTTTTCAACACTAACACAAGTGCGAAAAGTGGTTTTTCAACACTAACACAAGTGCGAAAAGTGTTTTTTCCACACTAATACAAGTGCAAAAGTGGTTTCCTGCACCAACACAAGTGCGAAAAGTGGTTTTTCAACACTAACACAAGTGCGAAAAGTGGTATTTCAACGCTAACACAAGTGCGAAAAGTGGTTTTTCCACACTAATACAAGTGCAAAAGTGGTTTCCTGCACCAACACAAGTGCGAAAAGTGGTTTTTCAACACTAACAAAAGTGCGAAAAGTGGTTTTTCAACACTAACACAAGTGCGAAAAGTGGGTTTTCAACACTATCACAAGTGCAAAAAGTGTTTTTTCCACACTAATACAAGTGCAAAAGTGGTTTCCTGCACCAAGACAAGTGCGAAAAGTGGTTTTTCAACACTAACACAAGTGCGAAAAGTGGTTTTTCAACACTAACACAAGTGCAAAAAGTGTTTTTTCCACACTAATACAAGTGCAAAAGTGGTTTCCTGCACCAACACAAGTACGAAAAGTGGTTTTTCAACACTAACACAAGTGCGAAAAGTGGTTTTTCAACACTAACACAAGTGCGAAAAGTGGGTTTTCAACACTAACACAAGTGCGAAAAGCGGTTTTTCAACACTAACACAAGTGCGAAAAGTGGTTTTTCCACACTAATACAAGTGCAAAAGTGGTTTCCTGCACCAACACAAGTGCGAAAAGTGGTTTTTCAACACTAACACAAGTGCGAAAAGTGGTTTTTCAACACTATCACAAGTGCAAAAAGTGTTTTTTCCACACTAATACAAGTGCAAAAGTGGTTTCCTGCACCAACACAAGTGCGAAAAGTGGTTTTTCAACACTAACACAAGTGCGAAAAGTGGTTTTTCAACACTAACACAAGTGCGAAAAGTGGTTTTTCAACACTAACACAAGTGCGAAAAGTGGTTTTTCAACACTAACACAAGTGCGAAAAGTGGGTTTTCAACACTATCACAAGTGCAAAAAGTGTTTTTTCCACACTAATACAAGTGCAAAAGTGGTTTCCTGCACCAACACAAGTGCGAAAAGTGGTTTTTCAACACTAACACAAGTGCGAAAAGGAGTTTTTCAACACGAACACAAGTGCGAAAAGTGGTTTTCCACACTAATACAAGTGCAAAAGTGGTTTCCTGCACCAACACAAGTGCGAAAAGTGGTTTTTCAACACTAACACAAGTGCGAAAAGTGGTTTTGCAACACTATCACAAGTGCAAAAAGTGTTTTTTTCACACTAATACAAGTGCAAAAGTGGTTTCCTGCACCAACACAAGTGCGAAAAGTGGTTTTTCAACACTAACACAAGTGCGAAAAGTGGTTTTTCAACACTATCACAAGTGCAAAAAGTGTTTTTTCCACACTAACACAAGTGCGAAAAGTGGTTTTTCCACACTAATACAAGTGCAAAAGTGGTTTCCTGCACCAACACAAGTGCGAAAAGTGTTTTTTCAACACTAACACAAGTGCGAAAAGTGGTTTTTCCACACTAATACAAGTGCAAAAGTGGTTTTTCAACACTAATACAAGTGCGAAAAGTGGTTTTTCCACACTAATACAAGTGCAAAAGTGGTTTCCTGCACTAACACAAGTGTGAAAAGCGGTTTTTCAACACTAACACAAGTGCGAAAAGTGGTTTTTCAACACTAACACAAGTGCGAAAAGTGCTTTTTCAACACTAACACAAGTGCGAAAAGTGTTTTTTCCACACTAATACAAGTGCAAAAGTGGTTTCCTGCACCAACACAAGTGCGAAAAGTGGTTTTTCAACACTAACACAAGTGCGAAAAGTGGTTTTTCAACACTAACACAAGTGCGAAAAGTGGTTTTTCCACACTAATACAAGTGCAAAAGTGGTTTCCTGCACCAACACAAGTGTGAAAAGTGGTTTTTCAACACTAACAAAAGTGCGAAAAGTGGTTTTTCAACACTAACACAAGTGCGAAAAGTGGGTTTTCAACACTATCACAAGTGCAAAAAGTGTTTTTTCCACACTAATACAAGTGCAAAAGTGGTTTCCTGCACCAACACAAGTGCGAAAAGTGGTTTTTCAACACGAACACAAGTGCGAAAAGTGGTTTTTCAACACTAACACAAGTGCAAAAAGTGTTTTTTCCACACTAATACAAGTGCAAAAGTGGTTTCCTGCACCAACACAAGTGCGAAAAGTGGTTTTTCAACACTAACACAAGTGCGAAAAGTGGTTTTTCAACACTAACACAAGTGCGAAAAGTGGGTTTTCAACACTATCACAAGTGCAAAAAGTGTTTTTTCCACACTAATACAAGTGCAAAAGTGGTTTCCTGCACCAACACAAGTGCGAAAAGTGGTTTTTCAACACTAACACAAGTGCGAAAAGTGGTTTTTCAACACTAACACAAGTGCGAAAAGTGGTTTTTCCACACTAATACAAGTGCAAAAGTGGTTTCCTGCACCAACACAAGTGCGAAAAGTGGTTTTTCAACACTAACACAAGTGCGAAAAGTGGTTTTTCAACACTAACACAAGTGCGAAAAGTGTTTTTCCCACACTAATACAAGTGCAAAAGTGGTTTCCTGCACCAACACAAGTGCGAAAAGTGGTTTTTCAACACTAACACAAGTGCGAAAAGTGGTTTTTCAACACTAACACAAGTGCGAAAAGGGTTTTTTCCACACTAATACAAGTGCAAAAGTGGTTTCCTGCACCAACACAAGTGCGAAAAGTGGTTTTTCAACACTAACACAAGTGCAAAAAGTGGTTTTTCAACACTAACACAAGTGCGAAAAGTGGTTTTTCAACACTAACACAAGTGCGAAAAGTGGTTTTTCAACACTAACACAAGTGCGAAAAGTGTTTTTTCCACACTAATACAAGTGCAAAAGTGGTTTCCTGCACCAACACAAGTGCAAAAAGTGTTTTTTCAACACTAACACCAGTGCGAAAAGTGTTTTTTCAACACTAACACAAGTGTGAAAAGTGGTTTTTCCACACTAATACAAGTGCAAAAGTGGTTTCCTGCACCAACACAAGTGCGAAAAGTGGTTTTTCAACACTAACACCAGTGCGAAAAGTGGTTTTTCAACACTAACACAAGTGCGAAAAGTGGTTTTTCCACACTAATACAAGTGCAAAAGTGGTTTCCTGCACCAACACAAGTGTGAAAAGTGGTTTTTCAACACTAACACAAGTGCGAAAAGTGGTTTTTCAACACTAACACAAGTGCGAAAAGTGGTTTTTCAACACTAACACAAGTGCGAAAAGTGTTTTTTCCACACTAATACACTGCTAAAGCGGTTTCCTGCACCAACACAAGTGTGAAAAGTGGTTTTTCAACACTAACACAAGTGCGAAAAGTGGTTTTTCAACACTAACACAAGTGTGAAAAGTGGGTTTTCAACAATAACACAAGTGCGAAAAGTGGTTTTTCCACACTAATACAAGTGCAAAAGTGGTTTCCTGCACCAACACAAGTGCGAAAAGTGGTTTTTCAACACTAACACAAGTGCGAAAAGTGGTTTTTCAACACTAACACAAGTGCGAAAAGTGGTTTTTCAACACTAACACAAGTGCGAAAAGTGTTTTTTCCACACTAATACAAGTGCAAAAGTAGTTTCCTGCACCAACACAAGTGCGAAAAGTGGTTTTTCAACACTAACACAAGTGCGAAAAGTGGTATTTCAACACTAACACAAGTGCGAAAAGTGGTTTTTCCACACTAATACAAGTGCAAAAGTGGTTTCCTGCACCAACACAAGTGCGAAAAGTGGTTTTTCCACACTAATACAAGTGCAAAAGTGGTTTCCTGCACCAACACAAGTGTGCAAAGTGGTTTTTCAACACTAACAAAAGTGCGAAAAGTGGTTTTTCAACACTAACACAAGTGCGAAAAGTGGGTTTTCCACACTATCACAAGTGCAAAAAGTGTTTTTTCCACACTAATACAAGTGCAAAAGTGGTTTCCTGCACCAACACAAGTGCGAAAAGTGGTTTTTCAACACTAACACAAGTGCGAAAAGTGGTTTTTCAACACTAACACAAGTGCAAAAAGTGTTTTTTCCACACTAATACAAGTGCAAAAGTGGTTTCCTGCACCAACACAAGTGCGAAAAGTGGTTTTTCAACACTAACACAAGTGCGAAAAGTGGGTTTTCAACACTATCACAAGTGCAAAAAGTGTTTTTTCCACACTAATACAATTGCAAAAGTGGTTTCCTGCACCAACACAAGTGCGAAAAGTGGTTTTTCAACACTAACACAAGTGCGAAAAGTGGTTTTTCAACACTAACACAAGTGCGAAAGGTGGTTTTTCCACACTAATACAAGTGCAAAAGTGGTTTCCTGCACCAACACAAGTGCGAAAAGTGGTTTTTCAACACTAACACAAGTGCAAAAAGTGGTTTTTCAACAATATCACAAGTGCAAAAAGTGTTTTTTCCACACTAATACAAGTGCAAAAGTGGTTTCCTGCACCAACACAAGTGTGAAAAGTGGTTTTTCAACACTAACACAAGTGCGAAAAGTGGTTTTTCAACACTATCACAAGTGCAAAAAGTGTTTTTTCCACACTAACACAAGTGTGAAAAGTGGTTTTTCCACACTAATACAAGTGCAAAAGTGGTTTCCTGCACCAACACAAGTGCGAAAAGTGGTTTTTCAACACTAACACAAGTGCGAAAAGTGGTTTTTCAACACTAACACAAGTGCGAAAAGTGTTTTTTCCACACTAATACAAGTGCAAAAGTGGTTTCCTGCACCAACACAAGTGCGAAAAGTGGTTTTTCAACACTAACACAAGTGCGAAAAGTGGTTTTTCAACACTAACACAAGTGCGAAAAGTGTTTTTTCCACACTAATACAAGTGCAAAAGTGGTTTCCTGCACCAACACAAGTGCGAAAAGTGGTTTTTCAACACTAACACAAGTGCGAAAAGTGGTTTTTCAACACTAACACAAGTGCGAAAAGTGGTTTTTCAACACTAACACAAGTGCGAAAAGTGGTTTTTCAACACTAACACAAGTGCGAAAAGTGTTTTTTCCACACTAATACAAGTGCAAAAGTGGTTTCCTGCACCAACACAAGTGCGAAAAGTGTTTTTTCAACACTAACACCAGTGCGAAAAGTGGTTTTTCAACACTAACACAAGTGTGAAAAGTGGTTTTTCCACATTAATACAAGTGCAAAAGTGGTTTCCTGCACCAACACAAGTGCGAAAAGTGGTTTTTCAACACTAACACCAGTGCGAAAAGTGGTTTTTCAACACTAACACAAGTGCGAAAAGTGGTTTTCCACACTAATACAAGTGCAAAAGTGGTTTCCTGCACCAACACAAGTGTGAAAAGTGGTTTTTCAACACTAACACAAGTGCGAAAAGTGGTTTTTCAACACTAACACAAGTGCGAAAAGTGGTTTTTCAACACTAACACAAGTGCGAAAAGTGTTTTTTCCACACTAATACAAGTGCAAAAGCGGTTTCCTGCACCAACACAAGTGCGAAAAGTGGTTTTTCAACACTAACACAAGTGTGAAAAGTGGTTTTTCAACACTAACACAAGTGCGAAAAGTGGGTTTTCAACAATAACACAAGTGTGAAAAGTGGTTTTTCCACACTAAAACAAGTGCAAAAGTGGTTTCCTGCACCAACACAAGTGCGAAAAGTGGTTTTTCAACACTAACACAAGTGCAAAAAGTGGTTTTTCAACACTAACACAAGTGCGAAAAGTGGTTTTTCAACACTAACACAAGTGCGAAAAGTGTTTTTTCCACACTAATACAAGTGCAAAAGTGGTTTCCTGCACCAACACAAGTGCGAAAAGTGGTTTTTCAACACTAACACAAGTGCGAAAAGTGGTATTTCAACACTAACACAAGTGCGAAAAGTGGTTTTTCCACACTAATACAAGTGCAAAAGTGGTTTCCTGCACCAACACAAGTGCGAAAAGTGGTTTTTCAACACTAACAAAAGTGCGAAAAGTGGTTTTTCAACACTAACACAAGTGCGAAAAGTGGGTTTTCAACACTATCACAAGTGCAAAAAGTGTTTTTCCCACACTAATACAAGTGCAAAAGTGGTTTCCTGCACCAACACAAGTGCGAAAAGTGGTTTTTCAACACTAACACAAGTGCGAAAAGTGGTTTTTCAACAATAATACAAGTGCAAAAAGTGTTTTTTCCACACTAATACAAGTGCAAAAGTGGTTTCCTGCACCAACACAAGTGCGAAAAGTGGTTTTTCAACACTAACACAAGTGCGAAAAGTGGTTTTTTAACACTAACACAAGTACGAAAAGTGGGTTTTCAACACTATCACAAGTGCAAAAAGTGTTTTTTCCACACTAATACAAGTGCAAAAGTGGTTTCCTGCACCAACACAAGTGTGAAAAGTGGTTTTTCAACACTAACACAAGTGCGAAAAGTGGTTTTTCAACACTAACACAAGTGCGAAAAGTGGTTTTTCCACACTAATGCAAGTGCAAAAGTGGTTTCCTGCACCAACACAAGTGCGAAAAGTGGTTTTTCAACACTAACACAAGTGCGAAAAGTGGTTTTTCCACACTAATACAAGTGCAAAAGTGGTTTCCTGCACCAACACAAGTGCGAAAAGTGGTTTTTCAACACTAACACAAGTGCGAAAAGTGGGTTTTCAACACTATCACAAGTGCAAAAAGTGTTTTTTCCACACTAATACAATTGCAAAAGTGGTTTCCTGCACCAACACAAGTGCGAAAAGTGGTTTTTCAACACTAACACAAGTGCGAAAAGTGGTTTTTCAACACTAACACAAGTGCGAAAGGTGGTTTTTCCACACTAATACAAGTGCAAAAGTGGTTTCCTGCACCAACACAAGTGCGAAAAGTGGTTTTTCAACACTAACACAAGTGCAAAAAGTGGTTTTTCAACAATATCACAAGTGCAAAAAGTGTTTTTTCCACACTAATACAAGTGCAAAAGTGGTTTCCTGCACCAACACAAGTGTGAAAAGTGGTTTTTCAACACTAACACAAGTGCGAAAAGTGGTTTTTCAACACTATCACAAGTGCAAAAAGTGTTTTTTCCACACTAACACAAGTGTGAAAAGTGGTTTTTCCACACTAATACAAGTGCAAAAGTGGTTTCCTGCACCAACACAAGTGCGAAAAGTGGTTTTTCAACACTAACACAAGTGCGAAAAGTGGTTTTTCAACACTAACACAAGTGCGAAAAGTGTTTTTTCCACACTAATACAAGTGCAAAAGTGGTTTCCTGCACCAACACAAGTGCGAAAAGTGGTTTTTCAACACTAACACAAGTGCGAAAAGTGGTTTTTCAACACTAACACAAGTGCGAAAAGTGTTTTTTCCACACTAATACAAGTGCAAAAGTGGTTTCCTGCACCAACACAAGTGCGAAAAGTGGTTTTTCAACACTAACACAAGTGCGAAAAGTGGTTTTTCAACACTAACACAAGTGCGAAAAGTGGTTTTTCAACACTAACACAAGTGCGAAAAGTGGTTTTTCAACACTAACACAAGTGCGAAAAGTGTTTTTTCCACACTAATACAAGTGCAAAAGTGGTTTCCTGCACCAACACAAGTGCGAAAAGTGTTTTTTCAACACTAACACCAGTGCGAAAAGTGGTTTTTCAACACTAACACAAGTGTGAAAAGTGGTTTTTCCACATTAATACAAGTGCAAAAGTGGTTTCCTGCACCAACACAAGTGCGAAAAGTGGTTTTTCAACACTAACACCAGTGCGAAAAGTGGTTTTTCAACACTAACACAAGTGCGAAAAGTGGTTTTCCACACTAATACAAGTGCAAAAGTGGTTTCCTGCACCAACACAAGTGTGAAAAGTGGTTTTTCAACACTAACACAAGTGCGAAAAGTGGTTTTTCAACACTAACACAAGTGCGAAAAGTGGTTTTTCAACACTAACACAAGTGCGAAAAGTGTTTTTTCCACACTAATACAAGTGCAAAAGCGGTTTCCTGCACCAACACAAGTGCGAAAAGTGGTTTTTCAACACTAACACAAGTGTGAAAAGTGGTTTTTCAACACTAACACAAGTGCGAAAAGTGGGTTTTCAACAATAACACAAGTGTGAAAAGTGGTTTTTCCACACTAAAACAAGTGCAAAAGTGGTTTCCTGCACCAACACAAGTGCGAAAAGTGGTTTTTCAACACTAACACAAGTGCAAAAAGTGGTTTTTCAACACTAACACAAGTGCGAAAAGTGGTTTTTCAACACTAACACAAGTGCGAAAAGTGTTTTTTCCACACTAATACAAGTGCAAAAGTGGTTTCCTGCACCAACACAAGTGCGAAAAGTGGTTTTTCAACACTAACACAAGTGCGAAAAGTGGTATTTCAACACTAACACAAGTGCGAAAAGTGGTTTTTCCACACTAATACAAGTGCAAAAGTGGTTTCCTGCACCAACACAAGTGCGAAAAGTGGTTTTTCAACACTAACAAAAGTGCGAAAAGTGGTTTTTCAACACTAACACAAGTGCGAAAAGTGGGTTTTCAACACTATCACAAGTGCAAAAAGTGTTTTTCCCACACTAATACAAGTGCAAAAGTGGTTTCCTGCACCAACACAAGTGCGAAAAGTGGTTTTTCAACACTAACACAAGTGCGAAAAGTGGTTTTTCAACAATAATACAAGTGCAAAAAGTGTTTTTTCCACACTAATACAAGTGCAAAAGTGGTTTCCTGCACCAACACAAGTGCGAAAAGTGGTTTTTCAACACTAACACAAGTGCGAAAAGTGGTTTTTTAACACTAACACAAGTACGAAAAGTGGGTTTTCAACACTATCACAAGTGCAAAAAGTGTTTTTTCCACACTAATACAAGTGCAAAAGTGGTTTCCTGCACCAACACAAGTGTGAAAAGTGGTTTTTCAACACTAACACAAGTGCGAAAAGTGGTTTTTCAACACTAACACAAGTGCGAAAAGTGGTTTTTCCACACTAATGCAAGTGCAAAAGTGGTTTCCTGCACCAACACAAGTGCGAAAAGTGGTTTTTCAACACTAACACAAGTGCGAAAAGTGGTTTTTCCACACTAATACAAGTGCAAAAGTGGTTTCCTGCACCAACACAAGTGCGAAAAGTTTTTTTTCAACACTAACACCAGTGCGAAAAGTGGTTTTTCAACACTAACACAAGTGCGAAAAGTGGTTTTTCCACACTAATACAAGTACAAAAGTGGTTTCCTGCACCAACACAAGTGTGAAAAGTGGTTTTTCAACACTAACACAAGTGCAAAAAGTGGTTTTTCAACACTAACACAAGTGCGAAAAGTGGTTTTTCAACACTAACACAAGTGCGAAAAGTGTTTTTTCCACACTAATACCAGTGCAAAAGTGGTTTCCTGCACCAACACAAGTGCGAAAAGTGGTTTTTCAACACTAACACAAGTGCGAAAAGTGGTTTTTCAACACTAACACAAGTGCGAAAAGTGGTTTTTCCACACTAATACAAGTGCAAAAGTGGTTTCCTGCACCAGCACAAGTGCGAAAAGTGGTTTTTCAACACTAACAAAAGTGCGAAAAGTGGTTTTTCAACACTAACACAAGTGCGAAAAGTGGGTTTTCAACACTATCACAAGTGCAAAAAGTGTTTTTTTCCACACTAATACAAGTGCAAAAGTGGTTTCCTGCACCAACACAAGTGCGAAAAGTGGTTTTTCAACACTAACACAAGTGCGAAAAGTGGTTTTTCAACACTAACACAAGTGCGAAAAGTGGTTTTTCCACACTAACACAAGTGCGAAAAGTGGTTTTCCCACACTAATACAAGTGCAAAAGTGGTTTCCTGCACCAATACAAGTGCGAAAAGTGTTTTTTCAACACTAACACAAGTGCGAAAAGTGGTTTTTCAACACTAACACAAGTGCGAAAAGTGTTTTTTCCACACTAATACAAGTGCAAAAGTGGTTTCCTGCACCAACACAAGTGCGAAAAGTGGTTTTTCAACACTAACACAAGTGCGAAAAGTGGTATTTCAACACTAACACAAGTGCGAAAAGTGGTTTTTCCACACTAATACAAGTGCAAAAGTGGTTTCCTGCACCAACACAAGTGCGAAAAGTGGTTTTTCAACACTAACAAAAGTGCGAAAAGTGGTTTTTCAACACTAACACAAGTGCGAAAAGTGGGTTTTCAACACTATCACAAGTGCAAAAAGTGTTTTTCCCACACTAATACAAGTGCAAAAGTGGTTTCCTGCACCAACACAAGTGCGAAAAGTGGTTTTTCAACACTAACACAAGTGCGAAAAGTGGTTTTTCAACAATAATACAAGTGCAAAAAGTGTTTTTTCCACACTAATACAAGTGCAAAAGTGGTTTCCTGCACCAACACAAGTGCGAAAAGTGGTTTTTCAACACTAACACAAGTGCGAAAAGTGGTTTTTTAACACTAACACAAGTACGAAAAGTGGGTTTTCAACACTATCACAAGTGCAAAAAGTGTTTTTTCCACACTAATACAAGTGCAAAAGTGGTTTCCTGCACCAACACAAGTGTGAAAAGTGGTTTTTCAACACTAACACAAGTGCGAAAAGTGGTTTTTCAACACTAACACAAGTGCGAAAAGTGGTTTTTCCACACTAATGCAAGTGCAAAAGTGGTTTCCTGCACCAACACAAGTGCGAAAAGTGGTTTTTCAACACTAACACAAGTGCGAAAAGTGGTTTTTCCACACTAATACAAGTGCAAAAGTGGTTTCCTGCACCAACACAAGTGCGAAAAGTTTTTTTTCAACACTAACACCAGTGCGAAAAGTGGTTTTTCAACACTAACACAAGTGCGAAAAGTGGTTTTTCCACACTAATACAAGTACAAAAGTGGTTTCCTGCACCAACACAAGTGTGAAAAGTGGTTTTTCAACACTAACACAAGTGCGAAAAGTGGTTTTTCAACACTAACACAAGTGCGAAAAGTGGTTTTTCAACACTAACACAAGTGCGAAAAGTGTTTTTTCCACACTAATACCAGTGCAAAAGTGGTTTCCTGCACCAACACAAGTGCGAAAAGTGGTTTTTCAACACTAACACAAGTGCGAAAAGTGGTTTTTCAACACTAACACAAGTGCGAAAAGTGGTTTTTCCACACTAATACAAGTGCAAAAGTGGTTTCCTGCACCAGCACAAGTGCGAAAAGTGGTTTTTCAACACTAACAAAAGTGCGAAAAGTGGTTTTTCAACACTAACACAAGTGCGAAAAGTGGGTTTTCAACACTATCACAAGTGCAAAAAGTGTTTTTTTCCACACTAATACAAGTGCAAAAGTGGTTTCCTGCACCAACACAAGTGCGAAAAGTGGTTTTTCAACACTAACACAAGTGCGAAAAGTGGTTTTTCAACACTAACACAAGTGCGAAAAGTGGTTTTTCCACACTAACACAAGTGCGAAAAGTGGTTTTCCCACACTAATACAAGTGCAAAAGTGGTTTCCTGCACCAATACAAGTGCGAAAAGTGTTTTTTCAACACTAACACCAGTGCGAAAAGTGGTTTTTCAACACTAACACAAGTGCGAAAAGTGGTTTTTTCCACACTAATACAAGTGCAAAAGTGGTTTCCTGCACCAACACAAGTGCGAAAAGTAGTTTTTCAACACTAACACAAGTGCGAAAAGTGGTTTTTCAACACTAACACAAGTGCGAAAAGTGGTTTTTCAACACTAACACAAGTGCGAAAAGTGTTTTTTCCACACTAATACAAGTGCAAAAGTGGTTTCCTGCACCAACACAAGTGCGAAAAGTGGTTTTTCAACACTAACACAAGTGCGAAAAGAGGGTTTTCAACACTATCACAAGTGCAAAAAGTGTTTTTCCCACACTAATACAAGTGCAAAAGTGGTTTCCTGAACCAACACAAGTGCGAAAAGTGGTTTTTCAACACTAACACAAGTGCGAAAAGTGGTTTTTCAACACTAATACAAGTGCAAAAAGTGTTTTTTCCACACTAATACAAGTGCAAAAGTGGTTTCCTGCACCAACACAAGTGCGAAAAGTGGTTTTTCAACACTAACACAAGCGCGAAAAGTGTTTTTTTAACACTAACACAAGTACGAAAAGTGGGTTTTCAACACTATCACAAGTGCAAAAAGTGTTTTTTCCACACTAATACAAGTGCAAAAGTGGTTTCCTGCACCAACACAAGTGTGAAAAGTGGTTTTTCAACACTAAAACAAGTGCGAAAAGTGGTTTTTCAACACTAACACAAGTGCGAAAAGTGGTTTTTCCACACTAATACAAGTGCAAAAGTGGTTTCCTGCACCAACACAAGTGCGAAAAGTGGTTTTTCAACACTAACACAAGTGCGAAAAGTGGTTTTTCAACACTATCACAAGTGCAAAAAGTGTTTTTTCCACACTAATACAAGTGCAAAAGTGGTTTCCTGCACCAACACAAGTGCGAAAAGTGGTTTTTCAACACTAACACAAGTGCGAAAAGTGGTTTTTCAACACTATCACAAGTGCAAAAAGTGTTTTTTCCACACTAACACAAGTGCGAAAAGTGGTTTTTCCACACTAATACAAGTGCAAAAGTGGTTTCCTGCACCAACACAAGTGCGAAAAGTGTTTTTTCAACACTAACACCAGTGCGAAAAGTGGTTTTTCAACACTAACACAAGTGCGAAAAGTGGGTTTTCAACACTAACACAAGTGCGAAAAGTGGTTTTTCAACACTAACACAAGTGCGAAAAGTGGTTTTTCCACACTAATACAAGTGCAAAAGTGGTTTCCTGCACCAACACAAGTGCGAAAAGTGGTTTTTCAATACTAACACAAGTGCGAAAAGTGGTTTTTCAACACTATAACAAGTGCAAAAAGTGTTTTTTCCACACTAATACAAGTGCAAAAGTGGTTTCCTGCACCAACACAAGTGCGAAAAGTGGTTTTTCAACACTAACACAAGTGCGAAAAGTGGTTTTTCAACACTAACACAAGTGCGAAAAGTGGTTTTTCAACACTAACACAAGTGCGAAAAGTGGTTTTTCAACACTAACACAAGTGCGAAAAGTGGGTTTTCAACACTATCACAAGTGCAAAAAGTGTTTTTTCCACACTAATACAAGTGCAAAAGTGGTTTCCTGCACCAACACAAGTGCGAAAAGTGGTTTTTCAACACTAACACAAGTGCGAAAAGTAGTTTTTCAACACGAACACAAGTGCGAAAAGTGGTTTTTCCACACTAATACAAGTGCAAAAGTGGTTTCCTGCACCAACACAAGTGCGAAAAGTGGTTTTTCAACACTACACAAGTGCGAAAAGTGGTTTTGCAACACTATCACAAGTGCAAAAAGTGTTTTTTCCACACTATTACAAGTGCAAAAGTGGTTTCCTGCACCAACACAAGTGCGAAAAGTGGTTTTTCAACACTAACACAAGTGCGAAAAGTGGTTTTTCAACACTATCACAAGTGCAAAAAGTGTTTTTTCCACACTAACACAAGTGCGAAAAGTGGTTTTTCCACACTAATACAAGTGCAAAAGTGGTTTCCTGCACCAACACAAGTGCGAAAAGTGTTTTTTCAACACTAACACAAGTGCGAAAAGTGGTTTTTCCACACTAATACAAGTGCAAAAGTGGTTTTTCAACACTAACACAAGTGCGAAAAGTGGTTTTTCCACACTAATACAAGTGCAAAAGTGGTTTCCTGCACCAACACAAGTGTGAAAAGTGGTTTTTCAACACTAACACAAGTGCGAAAAGTGGTTTTTCAACACTAACACAAGTGCGAAAAGTGCTTTTTCAACACTAACACAAGTGCGAAAAGTGTTTTTTCCACACTAACACAAGTGCAAAAGTGGTTTCCTGCACCAACACAAGTGCGAAAAGTGGTTTTTCAACACTAACACAAGTGCGAAAAGTGGTTTTTCAACACTAACACAAGTGCGAAAAGTGGTTTTTCCACACTAATACAAGTGCAAAAGTGGTTTCCTGCACCAACACAAGTGTGAAAAGTGGTTTTTCAACACTAACAAAAGTGCGAAAAGTGGTTTTTCAACACTAACACAAGTGCGAAAAGTGGGTTTTCAACACTAACACAAGTGCGAAAAGTGGGTTTTCAACACTATCACAAGTGCAAAAAGTGTTTTTTTCCACACTAATACAAGTGCAAAAGTGGTTTCCTGCACCAACACAAGTGCGAAAAGTGGTTTTTCAACACTAACACAAGTGCGAAAAGTGGTTTTTCAACACTAACACAAGTGCGAAAAGTGGTTTTTCCACACTAACACAAGTGCGAAAAGTGGTTTTCCCACACTAATACAAGTGCAAGTAGTGTAATAATGTTGCTTCTGGGACACCTCCGTTTAACATGGGAAATCCCTATCTAATGTCATTTACCCCCTTGTCTTTTTCAAAAATCATAAACACCTCTATTTCTCCCACCCTCATCTTTATGAACCTTTTGTCTGTAGTACCTATCCTTAATGTTGTTCATTAGACCACTCAAACACTACAAATATTTGTTTTCTCTTATAGACCTATCATCCTTCTTCTACATATCATCTGGCAGATTAATCTTTGACCCATTCACTTCCATATTGACCCTAAAGACCTCTATTTCTCTCACCCTGTTCTTTACGAACCTTCTAACCTTTTGACATGTTATCCTTATTCATTAGACCACTTAAACACCTGTGATCCTTCTGACCTCATGGACCTTTTAACCTTTTACTCTTAATATCATCTGGTGAATATAACCCACTCAAACAACGACCCTACAAATATTTGTTTATGTGTGGGAAATAATTTAATTCTCCTACAACTCTCTTCACCATCTAATATATTAACAAAAAATATGTTTGAGTTTGGTTCTTTATTAAGATATTTTAACTGAGCTAAGATAAAATGGTAAACCTCCCTCAATGTTCTTGCTTGAGCGCCTCCAGTGCCACATACCATTTTTAAATTAAAGTATATATTTTCCTGACAACCATCAAAGTTTTCCGTCCACTCAAAAATATTTCCATCTTTTTTACCCAATTCACCGGTATTTAAATTAATTCTCTTATTTGTTTTGTGAACTTTTTTACCAGTTGCCTTTTCAATTATACCTATTTGATATTTTTCACATTCATTATGTTTTCCATTTATATACCAAGGTTGATTACACCTCCACTCTTTAGTCTGGTTGATACTTGGTTCTATCATTTATATAATAGTAAAAAAGGCGGCGGTAGCCCGTTAAAATCCCCAACCCCCCCCCCCCCCTTTTTAACTTATCACTTATATATATCTTATCACTTATATATATCTTATCACTTATATATATATCTTATCACTTATATACTTATATAACCATAAGGGAGACTATCAATTCCATTTTCTAAAATAAACCTCTTATCATCAAAAGCCCCCAATGCTTTCTTATTTATCTCTTCTGAATATAATTGATGTTTATAACTTCTTATTCCATTAATCTTTCTAAACTCTTCTTTCTTTGTTGTTAAACAGTTATAATAATCCTTAAAGTTTATTGTTTCTTTAATAACATTTTTCTTTACACCTTTTAACTTCTTATCAGTCTTTTCAACGTTATTCACAATGTATTTATAAGCATAAGCCTTTGACCTCAATCCCACAAATTCACTCATAACATTTCCTCCTAATTCATCCTTGAACTTTCCAATCACCTTTTTATTTTTAGAAGAGAACAACTCACTCTCTGGACTGTAATTACTCGTGTCATAGATATTAATGTCTCTTTTCATGTCTGAATAAACATCGTTGGTATTAATTTTCAAAATAAAACTATCTGTATCCATATAAAGTAGATTAACATCATTTTGATATTTCTTCCTCAAGTTATTATAAAAGTAATCATACATTAATGACTTTGATAAATCAAGAATTGTTGTTCCAATATAAATAGGTTTGTTCATTTCAATACTCTCTTTAATCAAATGGATCGCACAAAAGTTCTCAGTAAAGACCTCAGCTCGAGTAAAACTCGGTCTATTAATTAATTTTGATGCTTGTTCCCAAGATGTTGATAGTCTGATATTTTGTCTTTTCCTCACATTCTCCATAGTCTTACCAAAGACCGCATTATTCATCAATTTATAAAAGTCTTTCTCAAAATCTGTTTTTGACTCTGTTCTTCTTTGTGTATTAAAATCAATGTACCCCTTTAACCAATGACTTTGATTGAACTTTAGAACCCTATGGATCTTCTCTACTCTTAGACCTTTTGATAAATATTGTCGCAAATTTCTTTGGTGTAGAACATAATTTTTCTTGTTATATAATGTAGTAAGTAATTTTTCTGTTGATTCACCTATATCAAACGATCGTTGATAATCACTCAACCATTCTTTCTTTGGACTTGCTTTCTCACAAGCAAATGGGAGATCTTTGTGTAGGTTATGGAGTTCCTCTGGATATTTTAAATCAATTTCAAAATAATAACCAACTTTTTCTTCATCCAATTCTTTTTGTGTAGAGATACATACATCTTGTAAAACGTTTTTGTAGTCTTTTTCCTTTACCCATCTAAGTTTTCCATAAGGAAGAGCCTGAGACATTGCCCAGCCATACAGGTTGTTCGCGTCATAGTACATCAAGTAAGAACTCTCTTTCGTTGGATCATAATTTGGAAGATATTTGTTATTTGCTTTTGCGTATCTACTCGAGCAGACTTGTGAAATTCCACCTCTTTTTGCCTTTTCAATCATCAAAAGCATATCAACATCGGTTATCAAATCCAAATCTTGTTTTGTCATTTTCAACATCGCACTCCAGGCCAATCCAGGTGCTGTGTAGTAGTGAGCAGGATCCAATCCATATCCAGTGCGACAAACAGATCTAAAGGCTTCAAATACATCGGCCAATAAAAGCACATCAGTTTTGAGATACAAATCGTGATACTCGCCAAGATTCTTGATGTTATATTTTTCCCAAACATTTTGTGCGTGTACATAATCTTTATCAGATATATGACTATTATTTAATTTGTTATAGAAATTTTCTTTTGAAGGAAGTTGTGTTTCATTGAATCTCTCAAATGAGTCCATATAGTCATAGGGGTAAATTCCCTTTTGTGTTAGAAAATCTTTATCTAAAAAATACTCTGAAAGACATGGAAACTCTTTTAGATTTTGAACCAAGTTAACCAATGGACTTGCCATGAATTTAAATGTATCAAGAAATCTGATATGAGTAATAGGAGATGTGTGAATTGTTTTTGTGAATGAAATGTATTTCTGATCCGTGTTTGGAATTGCTGAGATACTTCCAGAAGTCTTTGAGAGTTCCTTGATAAATAGATGTGTATCATAATGAGCGTTGTTATGAAGAAAGACAGGAATGAAAGAGGGGAGTTGATAATTAATATTACAACTTTGATGAGCCGGACCTCTATATTTACCAGTGAGATGACAATGGTCTCTAACCTTTAGACCTTTACCAATTTTCTCCTCACAAATATGACAGACATTGTTTTTTATAAATTCCCTTTTTTCTTTACTTGTTAAGGACATTGGTTTATTGGTTTCTCTCATTATCTTGGTTAATCGAACACAGTCTTTTTCTAGTCGTTTCACAAACTCCTCTGGGGTATTTGAGCCTCTATACATCTCTAACTTGTTATATTTATCACCAACGGATGATTTGATATAATAACAAAAACCACAAGGAGTATGTTTTTGATATTTATTTGTGTATGATTCTTTTGGATCTTGAGAAGCAGTATCAATTTTTTCTAAAATACTTTCAAAATCAGCATATATAACAAATGGATGTTTGATCTTTTTATTTTCATCTTTGAATGTGATCTTTGAGCCTTCTTTAGGCATATTGATTACCGTTGATTTATGTTCGCCACAATAATTTGAATGTTTATCTAATCTTTCTTGTGAATTGAAGAAGTTAAGACAACGCAAACAAATATATATTTTATTTGTTCTCTTACAGACTTGTGGTTTTATTAATTTAGCAATATCTTTGATGTATGTATAATGTGAATTTTCGTCTGAATTAAAATATAGAAGATTAATATGAGTTTGTTTACAATTGTCAGAAAGCTTTAAAACCTGAATGTTGTTTGTTTCTGTTAGACCATAAACATTAACTGATAAATTATTCATCTTTTCAAATTTAGGAATATCATTTAAAGTCATCGGAAACTTTAGATCTTTCGTATTTAATGTATTCTCATATTTTTTATAATGAGATACTCTTTCATCATGAAAATGTGGAGGATGTAAGTGTGCTAAAATAGACCAGAGAAAACATTTATTGTCTTTATTTTTGATATTGATAACTGCTTTTCTATTTTTGATAACACTGGGTAAATCAATGTAAGAAGAAGCTTTTAGAGGATCTGATTTAAGAATATGAATGTCTATGTAAATAATTTTTCCTATATTGAATCCACTTCCTACGATTGAATTATCCACATCTTGCTCTTGTTTAATAAGTTCATCATAGACTCCTGATGTTTTAAAATCTTGATATGAAGATATAAAGTGTGGCTCAGTTCTCATGTATGGTGCATCTATAACTCCTTCATCCTTTGTCATTTCTAATTTTACTCCCATATAAAATTTAAGTGGTTTCATTTCCTTTAGTGTTTTTTCAATCAACGTTTGAACAGCAGGTTTAACTATTTCTACAGCATCAACTATAGACTCTGGTTCAGGAGGTTTGAAGTTAAAGACTCTTATTTTAATATGTCCTTTGAATGCTCCATCAGAGTTTTTAGTTGTGATAAAATTTGATAAATGTAGATTTGTTTTAAGATGTATTTTGAAGCCTTTCTTGAGGATATTTTTATTACATGTAGAACAGTGTTTTGTTTCAGGTGGAAGAGGGGAAAGTTTGTTTAAAATGTTGTATGTATGTTTTGCGGTGAGAATATGTTGTTTATAATATTTTACTTCCTTCTCGCAAGTATCACAATAAACCATATTTATAGCGTGAGAAAACGTGGTGTTTTATATATATCACTGTGCTTAAAATAAAACACTTTTGAGCTTTACAGCTCCGTTTTATATATATCGCTGTGCTTAAACTAAAACACTTTTTCACTCAGAATCATCTAAGTCATAACTATCACATGAATACTCAGAATCATACTCAGAGTCATCAATAAAGCTACTCTCATAACTATCATTTGAGCACAAACTATTAGTATCATAACTATCATCTGTGTTCAATGAAATACTATCATCACCATCGTCCAAGTTCAATGAAATACTATCATCACTATCGTCTGAGTTCAATGAAATAGTAAAATCTTCACTGCTGTATTGACTCATATTTAATTAGCAAGAAAAATATTCCCATCAATATCTATATACTTTCTTTCATTAACAGATTCAATCTCTACAATTTTTATATCAAAAGTTATCTTTAAATAATCTCTAACTATCATAGAACGAAATGACATTTCACCAGAAATATTAACATCATTCATTTTACTTAGATCTACACCCTTTGGATTATTAAAGAAAATACAAATGTCTCCTCTAGAATTATTAATGGTCTTATCATTCTTTTTCAAAGTATCGTGGTCAATCACTTTTTCAAGCTTTGAATAAATTGCCAGGAGTAGAGGAGAAACTTTTGTTAGATTTACTTTAATGGATGTCTTTCCAGGTATAGTTAGAGCTCTTCCTTTAAATGAAATAGAGGGGCTCATGTTATTTTCCATAACTGGTTTTACCCAAAAATTTCCATATTTATCTTTGTTCAATTTAACATCTTTGACATATTTTTCTATATCTTCCACCGAAGTAGAGATTGATTGAAATTTGTCTTTTGTGCTTTGAAACATTGTATTTATTAATGAATAAACTTGCGTTTAGTTTAAGTAAAAATTTACCACATAAATATGATAAGTTCTGAAGGATATTTAGAATTTCCAGACTCTCCATATGATAAATTAGAGAATTGTCCGGCTTGTGATAGAGTGGGGCTTAATGATGAGGATTCATATAAACAATGTATTTTCTGTGATTTAATTTTAATTAATGATAATAAGAAATATAAAAAAATATATAACTCTTTTAAATTAGAACCAAAAATGAATTACTTTACAAGATTAATAAGAGAGATGAATGTTAAGTATTGTGATGATAATACACCATTTCTTTCAAGGGAAGAGACTAATTGTATTGAGGAAATGTATAAGGGTTTAATGATATTTATTATTCAAAATAATTTTAATGGAAATGTTAATACAAGATACTATATAAATAAAATAATGGATTATTTTGAAATTAAACCCGAACTCAGGATAAAATATAGAGTTCTCAAATAGCTCAAAAAAAGTTGGATAACTTGTTTTCCAAATATATAAATGAATGATTTTTTACCCGTTTGGGAAAATAAGATAAAATTTAATAACCATAAAAACATTCCAAATTCATTGAGATGTCTAATAGTTGGTTCAAGCGGATGTGGAAAAACCTGTTTACTTTTAAAGATGCTCCTTGGTTCTAATTTTTTAGATTATGATAATTTAATAATTTTTACAAAGTCAAGTTTTCAACCCGAGTATCAACTACTCTCACAGGGTTTTAATGCGGGTCTTAAAAAGGAAGACATTATCGGTTTATTTAAACTTCAAAACAAACTAAATGATTATAATATTGATGATATAATACAATTATTTTGTGATACACAGAAATCAAAATCGAAACCCATAACTTGTATTCTCAGTGATAATACGGATGATATACCTTCACCTCAAGATTTAGATAAATCAAAAAAGAACCTTGTCATCTTTGATGATTGTGTTAATGAGAGAAACCAAACAGTAATGGATAGCTACTATACAAGAGGGAGACATTCTTCTTGTAATTGTATATATCTTAGTCAATCATATTTTCAACTCCCTCGACGCTCAATAAGAAACAATGCCAATACTTTTATTTTATTTAAGTTAAATTCAATAGATGTAAATAATTTTTGGAGAGATAATTGCTCTACGTTATGTAGTAAAAAAGAATTTGAAAATTATATGAAACACACGATTGGAAAATATAAATATATTGTTGTGAAACAAGATGAGATACTAAATGATATTTTTCAATAAATAAATACAGAAAATGAATACTGAAGAAAGAGAAAGAAAGTTTAAGGAACATCAACAATTAGTTTCAAAAGTTGTTAAACAACAGGAAGAGATAAAGAAGAAACGGAGACAGAAACTAACTGGTGAAGAAGCCTTTGAAAGAAAACAAGAGAAATTCTTTAAACCACTTTTGAAAACTCAACACCCTACAGTTCCCACGGTAGAATTTACTCCGAAAAAACTTCAAATGCTCAAAGATTTTAGTCAGATAACAAAACAAGAACTTGGTGAATTAGAATATGATGACGAGGGATTATTTCGGAAACTTGAGGAGGTAAATCAACCCCCTAATTATGTTGTGGAAGCTCTTCAAAACAATGAATATTCGGCAGGTTCAAAAACCAGAGCAGGTCTCATTCCAACAGAAGAACCAGCAGTGTTTCATCTTGTGGAAGAAAAGGTATTGATATTTAATGATGAATTGATGTTCTTGAGTTCTACTCAACCAAATGTTAAATTAACTCCAAGATTAATGTTTCTTCTAACAAACCCCGGATTCAGCGGTTCAAAATATTTTGAGGAACCACTTGATATGGAAAGAGAGGAAGATAGGGTATATATTGAGTTGCTAAATGCACTTGATTATGGAGTTTCTGTTGCTGGTAAAAGTAAGAAGAATGAGAAGGAGAAACATATTATTGATGCTTTAAGTAAGCTTGGTTCGGGTGTTAGTTTTCTTCCAAATGACCCATCACAATTAGTTAATAGGCTATTATTGTTGTTAGGTAGTAAGAAGGCTGGAAACAACAATTGTTTTAATGAATCCTCAGCCATTTTAGATCAGTTGATGAACATGAAAATAATTAATAAATGTCAATACAAAGATATTTTATTAGATATTAAATAAGATGAGAAGCACAATTCTTAGTTTTAATTTCACAACGAGCGATTACACAGCTTCATTCCCTTACCCACTACAACTTGACCCCCTTACCTCATATGAGGCATCTTTGTTGTCAATGGAAACTTACAATACCCTTTTTAATATCACAGAGAAAAACAACAAGTTTAGTTATAATCCAGGAAGTGGATATAAAACTATAACCGTTTCACCTGGAGCTTACGAGATTTCTCAAATATCTTCAGAAGTCTCTCGCCTTATGAAAGAAAAAGGTGATGAACCAAAAAATATTGTAATAGATATTCAAAAACACACTTCAAAATCAACTATTAAACTTAAAAATAATTATAAAGTTGATTTCACGATTGAAAATTCGTTTAGAGAGCTATTGGGTTTCTCTTCAAAAAAGATTGAAAATAACGGGACGTTTTACAGTGATAATGTTATCCAAATATCCTCCGGTATAAATTCAGTATTAATTCATTGTGATTTGATTGATGGTGCTTATAACGATGGAATAAGAACAAATACAATATTTTCATTCAGTGCATACTCAACCCCGATTGGTTATAAATTTAATATGGAACCAAAAAATCTTGTCTATTTACCTGTGTCAGGAAAAACCATATACAGAGTAAATTTTAGGATAACCGACCAAGATAATCGTATGATATCCTTTAATGATGAAATTATATCCATCAGAATTCACCTACGTGAAGTTTTTCAATAAATAAATAATGGTTATTGTGAGAAAACACGAGTTGGGAAAATATAAAATAATTACAGGGGAGGGCATGTTCCTTTCACCAGACTATACAAGGTATGTGGGTAGAGGATACTATAAACCTAAGAGACAACGAGGTGTAGGTCATCAATTTCGAAATAAAGGAGATGGGATAATTGATACTCTAATGGGTATTGGTTCAACCATCCTTAAACATAAAGACCTAATTGGTTCAACTGCTTCTGCCGTGGGCTCCGTTGCGGGTGCTATAAAGAGTATAAAAGATGCTCAAAAGGAGTCTCATAAATTACAAGCAATCAAAGAAATAAAAAAAGGTAAAACTCAACTATCTTCACAAGAACGACAAAAAATCATTAAAATACTTGGGTCAGGGTTTCAACAATTTTAATGCTATATAAATACAAGTATGGAAGCGATTGATAGTATCTATGATTTGGATGATACGATTATCATTTCAAACTCCACTAAAAAGGAAGCCTATTTTAAGGTAAATGCTATAACAGGAACAGACTGGAATTCAAACGGAACAAAAAGTTTTGAAATAAATAATCAACAAACTTACTTGAATATAGCTGATAGTTTCTTGCTGTGTAAATTTAAATTCACTAAGGCTGCGAATAATACTAATGCTACACTCGTAAATGATTTCTTCTGGAAAATGTTTGACAGTGTCCGCCTGTATATTGGAACACAAGAGGTTGAAGCGGTTGATTATGTCTCTGCTACATCTGAAATGATGAAATTTACACTATATTCGTTTAGTGATAGAATGGGTAAGGGAGCTGTTGAGGGTTTTATTCCTGATATGTCAACGGGTACAAACGCAGACCCTGGTTATAGTCAAAGGAAGTCAATGTATAATGATGACGCAAAAGCTGAGAATAGTTTTACCGTAGCAGTACCTCTGAAAGGTATATTTGGATTTTGTGATTATGATAAAGTTTTGTATGGGCTTAAAATTAGATTTCAACTACAAAGGAATGATAATGTAAATAGATTGCTTTTTGGGGATGAAAATGCTTTTGGAGAAAATAATAAATTTGTTATTAATGATTTGTGTTGGTATATCAGTGAATATACTCCTAATCTTAAAACGGAAGAGATGTTAAATAGAAGACTTAACTCAAAGAAACCGCTAAATGTATCATACCTTAAAAGAAGATGTCAACACGTTAAACTGGAACACACTACCTACACTTGGAATTTAGGTGTTCTTCAAGGAAAGCCACGATACCTCTGGCTCATTTTTAAAAAACCAGATGGAGAGGACGGTACTAATAAGAATAATGCCCTGAGTGATAATGCAAAGGTGAAACAACTTCGGGTTTCTCTTGATGGCACATTTTATCCGCGAGATAGATTGGAAATTGATTGGGAAAAAAATGATTATGCGGAAGCCTACAAGTCCTACCAAAAGGTGTGTGAAAGTAATGGTAATAATGATCCTATTTTGGATATGGTTGCGTTTCAAAAACTTTATACAATCTACGCAATTGACCTGAGTTCTCAAAAGGAAACTATAAAGTCTAATCGAGTGGATACTTCTCTATACATTGAAAGAGGGGAGAGTGAAGAGGTTAATGCATATTGTTTGCTTTTGGAGGAAACAGAATTACAGATTAATACAGATAATGGTGTTATGATTAATATCACATAGGTTTTTTCTCATAAATAAATGGTTGGGGTATATGTTAATCAAATCAATCTTAATAAATTAACATCTTGTATTCAAAATCAAAAGCCTTGTATTATTAATGTTAATACAATTCAAAGAAAAGGAGCTGTAAGAATTGATGTTTTACTCACACACACACAAGTAAAAACACTAAATGATGTTGGATCACTTAAAATTAAAATGACGAAACCTATGTTAAAGAAATATTCAATAGACGAGTCAAGAGGAGGATTTCTCCCGTTTCTAATTCCTTTATTTGCTGGTTTAAGTGCGGCGGGAGCATTGACTGGTGGTATTTCAGCAGCGGTAAAAACTGCTAACGAAAGGAAGGCACAACTAAAAGCTCAAAAAGAATTGGAAAGACATAACAAGGAGTTGGAGAAACAAATTAGTGGAAGTGGTGTAATTGTAGATTTTGCTCAAAAACTTGAAAGTCTACCTGATAAAGCTAGATTGTTGGTTGGAGATATGCTTTCCTCTATCGCTCAAGCGGGTGTTAAACTAACTAAACGGGGTAATGGATTGTATCTTTCTCATAAATAAATGGATAAATGGTTTAAACAATTTGGAAAGAATACAACGTCAAATATAGAACTAGCTAAGTATTGTAAAACACTAAAAATTGATAATGTGGTTATTTGTATGAGAGATGAATTAACACATATAAATAAGAATACAAAGAATATTATTATGAATTTAGACACACAGAATGGTTCTCATTGGGTTTGTATTCATAATAGTCAGGATAAATATTATTTTGATAGTTATGGTATGCCACCACCTGTTGAAGTAATACAATTCTTACAGAATGGTGTTTATCAAACATTCCAAGTTCAAGAAATTAATTCTAAATGTTGTGGCCAATTATGTTTATATGTATTATTTCAACTCAACAATAATGAAAATTTTTATGATATCATTTTTTATCTAATATAAATGACCTATGTTGGAAAAGATGGTTCTATCTTTGGAAAATCCTCTCAGGATATTGATTTATCAAATTATTATACAAAGGCACAGGCTGAACGACAAAAATATAGTGTAAGTAAAAATATTAATATGAAGAATACTTATAAATTAATCAATTATCCAAACCCTACAGATGCGAATGACTTGATTAGATTCAGTGATTTATCACAATATATATCTTTAAAGAAAACAGCACGTTTTGTGAAACAAGTAAAATTTACAACCACAACACCTGGTTATACTGACCATACACCTTTCCTCATTGAATTTAACTACCTGCTTACAATTAAATTTTATAAAGAAGGACATTTAGTTAATATGCGAATTAATAAATGGGGGTATGATATGCCTGATTTAGGGTATAATTGGTCTTTTTCAATAAACATAGAAGACCTACATGATTTAAATCAGTCTCGTAAAGAAGAATATTATCCACTTGGTGAAGATAAGGATTTATGTGGAAGTACAATTAGTAAACAACAAATACGTGATTTTAAGAAAATAAAAATATATGATAGTATAGCGATGGTTCGCATGACAAAGAAGGAAGGTAATGAGATAAGGATAGAAAGCCGAGGAATACAAACCGATTTGGTAGTGGGAAGATGGGGTGGTATTACCTGTCATAATATTAATCTCACATATATTTCTGATACATAAATGGCAGGAAGAAGACTACAAGAGAATTATAATTTTTGTATTCAAGGATACCTACAAGAAAAGGGTGCTCGGTATTACATACCTTATGATTTGGAGCATATACATGGGAATTTTGTCATTAAAAACTGGCCTTATACTGATATTGTTAAACCCACAAATAGAGACTTGTTTAAAATATTAAATAAAAATGAACTTCTCAAAGTTATGAAATATAAAACTCTTTTAGAAATCGTCAACAAATCTTATTGGTATCCTATTATGAGAAAAATAATTATAGATACAAGAATATCTCAAAATCCAGATGAGTATATGTATAATATTCTTTGGGGTTCAAACTCAAGGGTAGCAAGGGATGAGGAAGGAGTTGAAGAAGAGAAGGAGGAAAGAGAGAAAAAGGAGAAGGAGGAAAGGGAGAGGGAGGAGAAGGAGGAGAGGGAGAAAAAGGAGGAGAAGGAGGAGAGGGAGAAAAAGGAGAAGGAGGAAAGGGAGAAAAAGGAGAAGGAGGAAAGGGAGAAAAGGGAGAAGGAGGAAAGGGAGAAAAGGGAGAAAAAGGAGAAGGAGGAGAGGGAGAAAATGGAGGAGGAGGAGAGGGAGCAAAGAGAGAGGGAGGAAAAATATAAAAAGATGGAAATCACTGAGATTCATAAAAGATTGAGTGTATTAAAGCAAATAAATCAATCTCAACGCACCGAAGAGGAAATTAAAGAATTAACAACTCTTATGAAGATAATGGTTTCAAAAATAAGAACGTCAATGTCTTCAATTTCAGAGATTTAAACGAGAAAGTGGTGAAGAAGAAGAAGAAGAAGAAGGAAAAGATTATGTGATTGATGATGTTGGTGTCATTGACTTTAGTTAGTTTTTATTTGTAAATAAATGGAGGAGAGAGTGAAGGCATTCCTTAGGATTCTTTATGTTTTAAAAATAAAGATTGAAATGTATATGTTGAAAACCAAAAAGGTTTTGATACTCTGTCGGAATTTTTCTGATAAATAAATATGAGTTATTGTCTCAAATGTAAAAAGAAAACTAAATCTAAAAATATCTCTTATGTTAAAGCTAAAAATAATAGAGTTTATCAAAAAGGAATATGTCAAGTATGTGGCTCTAAAAAGTGCCAATTCATCTCTCCTAAAAGAGGAGGAGACATACAAAAGTTTCTGTCAGGAAGTAAATTTACAACAACTGGAATTCCAGGGGAATTACACCTTCCAGGGTATTCTTTCTGTGGTCCAGGAACAAACTTGGATAAAAGATTAGATGAGGCTGACAATCCTAAACCTTGGTCTAAACCTACAAATAGGGTTGACGAAGTGTGTATGAAGCATGATATTGCTTATGGGAAAACCACTACGTTGACTGAAAAACATAAAGCCGACAGCGAAATGTTGTATAATTTGTCTTTGATACAAAATCCAACGTTGAGAGAGAAAGTTGATAGGTTTATTGTGAGAAATTTGATAAATGCTAAATTGAAACTTGGTCTTGGTTATTCCTCAAAAAACTATTAGGCTCTAATGATGCCATCAAGACTGAGGAGCTTTTGGCTGAAGAATTACACAAACCTATAATCACAAAGTTTAAAAGAAGGAAGGTTTATTCTAAATACACTGACCACATATGGTCCGCTGATTTAATTGAATTGAATAATGACAGGGGATACAGGTATGCTTTAACCGTTATTGATTTGAGGAGTAGATTTGCCTGGGTTGTCCCTTTAAAAAATAAAAGGGGTGATACTTTAATGTTAGCCTTTAAGCTAATATTTGATCGGGATAAAAGGAAACCAAAGAAGTTATGGACTGATGAGGGAACAGAGTTCTATAACAAAATATTCATGAAATTTCTTAAGGGGAAGGGTATTAAATTATACAGCACCTTTAATGAAGGAAAGGCAGTTGTTATTGAGCGTTTTAATCGTACTTTAAAAGAGAAATTATATAAAAAATTCACACAACTCGGTTCTCAAAAATGGGTGTATTTAATTCAGGATATTGTAGATAATTACAATAATACAGTTCATTCATCAACACAATCAAAACCATCAGAAACATTTACAAAATTAGAATATGAAAAGGAGATTAATTTGAGAAAGCCCAAGTTTAAAGTTGGTGATATTGTAAGAATATACAAATGGAAAAGTCATTTTGAGAAAGGTTATACACAAAAATGGACTCGTGAATTATTTAAAATCATTGATGTAATGGATACAGTCCCTTGGACCTACAAATTATATGATTTAAATGGAGAAGAAATCTTGGGTTCATTTTACTCACAAGAATTACAAAAAACACAAGTAAGCAGATAATACCCTTGAAAATAATAAATAAATAAATAAAATGTAATGGGGATACGTTTTTAAATCTGTGAACCCCAAACACAGAATCCCACAACTTTTTAGTTGGGGCTTAACTTTTGTGTGTGTATAATGGGGATACGTTTTTAAATCTGTGAACCCCAAACACAGAATCCCACAACTTTTTAGTTGGGGCTTAACTTTTGTGTGTGTATAATGGGGATACGTTTTTAAATCTGTGAACCCCAAACACAGAATCCCTCAACTTTTCAGTTGGGGCTTAACTTTTGTGTGTGTGTATGTGTGAGTGAGTCATAATAATATACAAACCCTAACCCAACCCCATCCCTAACCCAACCCCATCCCTAACCCAAACCCATCCCTAACCCAACCCATCCCTAACCCAACCCCATCCCTAACCCAACCCCATCCCCAACCCAACCCCATCCCTAACCCAACCCCATCCCTAACCCAACCCCATCCCTAACCCAACCCCATCCCCAACCCAACCCCATCCCTAACCCAACCCCATCCCTAACCCAACCCCATCCCTAACCCAACCCCATCCCTAACCCAACCCCATCCCTAACCCAACCCCATCCCTAACCCAACCCCATCCCTAACCCAACCCCATCCCTAACCCAACCCCAACCCTAACCCTCACATTCAAAATCCCAACCCTAACCCAACCCCATCCCTAACCCAATCCCAACCCTAACCCTCACATTCAAAATCCCAACCCTAACCCAACCCCATCCCTAACCCAACTCCATCCCTAACCCAACCTAATCCCTAACCCTCACATTCAAAATCCCAACCCTAACCCAACCCCATCCCTAACCCAACTCCATCCCTAACCCAACCTAATCCCTAACCCTCACATTCAAAATCCCACCCTAACCCTAACATAATCTTTTTTTTTCTTCTTTTTTAAAAATACGTATTTCTTTTTTTTTCTTCTTTTTTTAAATACGTATTTCATTTTTATTTTTTTCCTCTTCCTCCAATTCTGTCTTTCAAGGCTTTCAAGTTTGAAGAAGTAGAAATGGGAAGAAAGAATTTTCCAGCATTTTCTTCCTCGAACTTTCTTGATATTGCTTAAATCAAGCGTCATTAAACAAAGAACATTGTTCATTGCTTTAGAATGCAAAGAGTCTCCAAGATGTACCCCACAGGTAGAGTCTCCAAAATAAAACCAACTTTCCAAGTTCCCAAGGTATAACCACAATCCTGTTGAGTCTCCAAGATAGGTATCACATTCCGAGTTATCAAAACAAAACCCCCATTCAGAGTCTCCAAAACGAAACCAGTTTTCAAAGTCTCCAAGGTAAAACTCTTTTCCTAATTTTATGAAATTTAGTGAGTCTCCAAGGTAGGCTCCACAGTTAGAACCATCTAGGCAGACCTCATAATTAGTTTTTCCCAAATTTAGTGAGTCTCCAAGGTAGGCTCCACAGTTAGAACCATCTAGGCAAACCTCATAATTTGTTTTTCCCAAATTTAGTGAGTCTCCAAGGTAGGCTCCACAGTTAGAACCATCTAGGCAGACCTCATAATTAGTTTTTCCCAAATTTAGTGAGTCTCCAAGGTAGGCTCCACAGTTAGAACCATCTAGGCAGACCTCATAATTTGTTTTTCCCAAATTTAGTGAGTCTCCAAGGTAGGCTCCACAGTTAGAACCATCTAGGCAGACCTCATAATTAGTTTTTCCCAAATTTAGTGAGTCTCCAAGGTAGGCTCCACAGTTAGAACCATCTAGGCAAACCTCATAATTAGTTTTTCCCAAATTTAGTGAGTCTCCAAGGTAGGCTCCACAGTTAGAACCATCTAGGCAGACCTCATAATTTGTTTTTCCCAAATTTAGTGAGTCTCCAAGGTATAACTCTTTGGCTGGGTCATCAAGGTAGAACTCGTTCAGTGGGTTTTGTTTTGATAACTCACAATAAGTATCATCATGGTAGAACTCTTTTTCAGGATTTTGTGGATCTCCAAGGTATAACTCTTTGGCTGGGTCATCAAGGTAGAACTCGTTCTGTGGGTCTTGGTTGTTCAAAAGATCTTCAAACAAAAAAATAACTTTATCCCAAGTTGTGTTAAAAGTAGAATTTTCATTTCGTAGCTCAGATACAATTTCCTCCATCGACAAGAGGTTCGAGTCCAGTTCATCAATCTGAAGGTTGAGCGCTACACAGGTAGTAGGACTCCAAGGAATAGCAAAGTTATCCCATTCCATTTCGGCATAGGAGTCCATTCTCAAGTGAAGCAGAAAGCGTGTTTGAAAAAGCCTGTGTGGTCGGTGCCTTTTATAAGAAGGGCTGGGTGTGTGTCATTTCCTGTGGAAATTCCCTGGGCGTGTCTTAACTGGAAATGATGTGATGGAAATTCCCTGAAAATGATGTTATGTATTACCTGGAAATGATACAATGCTGAAGAGTTTATAAAGTGGGTGGGACTTAGCAAAAGTGGGCGGAGCTTAGCAAAAGTGGGCGGGGCGTAGCAAAAAGTGGGCGTGGCTTAACAAAAAGTGGGCGGGGCTTAGTAAAAGATGGGCGTGGCTTACCAAAAAGTGGGCGGGGTTTTTCCAAAAAGTGGACGGAGCTTAACAAAAGGTGGGCAGAGCCTACCAAAAAGTGTGTGGCACTGGAGGCGCTCAAATAAGAACATTGAGGGAGGTTTACCATTTTATCTTAGCTCAGTTAAAATATCTTAATAAAGAACCAAACTCAAACATATTTTTTGTTAATATATTAGATGGTGAAGAGAGTTGTAGGAGAATTAAATTATTTCCCACGCATAAACAAATATTTGTAGGGTCGTTGTTTGAGTGGGTTATATTCACCAGATGATATTAAGAGTAAAAGGTTAAAAGGTCCATAAGGTCAGAAGGATCACAGGTGTTTAAGTGGTCTAATGAATAAGGATAGCATGTCAAAAGGTTAGAAGGTTCGTAAAGAACAGGGTGAGAGAAATATAGGTGTTTAGGGTCAATGAGGGAGGGAAAGAATTAATATGGAAGTGAATGGGTCAAAGATTAATCTGCCAGATGATATGTAGAAGAAGGATGATAGGTCTATAAGAGAAAACAAATATTTGTAGTGTTTGAGTGGTCTAATGAACAACATTAAGGATAGGTACTACAGACAAAAGGTTCATAAAGATGAGGGTGGGAGAAATAGAGGTGTTTATGATTTTTGAAAAAGACAAGGGGGTAAATGACATTAGATAGGGATTTCCCATGTTAAACGGAGGTGTCCCAGAAGCAACATTATTACACTACTCACTTGTGTTAGTGTTGAAAAACCACTTTTCGCACTTGTGTTGGTGCAGGAAACCACTTTTGCACTTGTATTAGTGTGAAAAAACCACTTTTCGCACTTGTGTTAGTGTTGAAAAACCACTTTTCGCACTTGTGTTGGTGCAGGAAACCACTTTTGCACTTGTATTAGTGTGGAAAACCACTTTTCGCACTTGTGTTAGTGTTGAAAAACCACTTTTTGCACTTGTGTTAGTGTTGAAAAACCACTTTTCGCACTTGTGTTAGTGTTGAAAAACCACTTTTCGCACTTGTGTTGGTGCAGGAAACCACTTTTGCACTTGTATTAGTGTGGAAAAAACACTTTTCGCACTTTTGTTAGTGTTGAAAAACCACTTTTCGCACTTGTGTTAGTGTTGAAAAACCACTTTTCGCACTTGTGTTGGTGCAGGAAACCACTTTTGCACTTGTATTAGTGTGGAAAAAACACTTTTTGCACTTGTGATAGTGTTGAAAAACCACTTTTCGCACTTGTGTTAGTGTTGAAAAACCACTTTTCGCACTTGTGTTAGTGTTGAAAAACCACTTTTCGCACTTGTGTTGGTGCAGGAAACCACTTGTGCACTTGTATTAGTGTGGAAAAACCACTTTTCGCACTTGTGTTAGTGTTGAAAAACCACTTTTCGCACTTGTGTTTGTGTTGAAAAACCACTTTGCGCACTTGTGTTAGTGTTGAAAAACCACTTTTTGCACTTGTGTTGGTGCAGGAAACCACTTTTGCACTTGTATTAGTGTGGAAAAACCACTTTTCGCACTTGTGTTAGTGTTGAAAAACCACTTTTCGCACTTGTGTTAGTGTTGAAAAACCACTTTTCGCACTTGTGTTAGTGTTGAAAAACCACTTTTCGCACATGTGTTAGTGTTGAAAAACCACTTTTCGCACTTGTGTTAGTGTTGAAAAACCACTTTTCGCACTTGTGTTGGTGCAGGAAACCACTTTTGCACTTGTGTTAGTGTTGAAAAACCACTTTTCGCACTTGTGTTAGTGTTGAAAAACCACTTTTCGCACTTGTGTTAGTGTTGAAAAACCACTTTTCGCACTTGTGTTAGTGTTGAAAAACCACTTTTCGCACTTGTGTTGGTGCAGGAAACCACTTGTGCACTTGTATTAGTGTGGAAAAACCACTTTTCGCACTTGTGTTAGTGTTGAAAAACCACTTTTCGCACTTGTGTTAGTGTTGAAAAACCACTTTTCGCACTTGTGTTGGTGCAGGAAACCACTTTTGCACTTGTATTAGTGTGGAAAAAACACTTTTTGCACTTGTGTTAGTGTTGAAAAACCACTTTTCGCACTTGTGTTAGTGTTGAAAAACCACTTTTCGCACTTGTGTTAGTGTTGAAAAACCACTTTTCGCACTTGTGTTGGTGCAGGAAACCACTTTTGCACTTGTATTAGTGTGGAAAAAACACTTTTTGCACTTGTGATAGTGTTGAAAAACCACTTTTCGCACTTGTGTTGGTGCAGGAAACCACTTGTGCACTTGTATTAGTGTGGAAAACCACTTTTCGCACTTGTGTTAGTGTTGAAAAACCACTTTTCGCACTTGTGTTTGTGTTGAAAAACCACTTTGCGCACTTGTGTTAGTGTTGAAAAACCACTTTTTGCACTTGTGTTGGTGCAGGAAACCACTTTTGCACTTGTATTAGTGTGGAAAAACCACTTTTCGCACTTGTGTTAGTGTTGAAAAACCACTTTTCGCACTTGTGTTAGTGTTGAAAAACCACTTTTAACACTTGTGTTAGTGTTGAAAAACCACTTTTCGCACTTGTGTTAGTGTTGAAAAACCACTTTTCGCACTTGTGTTGGTGCAGGAAACCACTTTTGCACTTGTATTAGTGTGGAAAAAACACTTTTCGCACTTGTGTTAGTGTTGAAAAACCACTTTTCGCACTTGTGTTAGTGTTGAAAAACCACTTTTCGCACTTGTGTTAGTGTTGAAAAACCACTTTTCGCACTTGTGTTGGTGGAGGAAACCACTTTTGCACTTGTATTAGTGTGGAAAAACCACTTTTCGCACTTGTGTTAGTGTTGAAAAACCACTTTTCGCACTTGTGTTAGTGTTGAAAAACCACTTTTCGCACTTGTGTTAGTGTTGAAAAACCACTTTTCGCACTTGTGTTAGTGTTGAAAAACCACTTTTCGCACTTGTGTTGGTGCAGGAAACCACTTTTGCACTTGTATTAGTGTGAAAAAATCACTTTTCGCACTTGTGTTAGTGTTGAAAAACCACTTTTCGCACTTGTGTTGGTGCAGGAAACCACTTTTGCACTTGTATTAGTGTGGAAAACCACTTTTCGCACTTGTGTTAGTGTTGAAAAACCACTTTTTGCACTTGTGTTAGTGTTGAAAAACCACTTTTCGCACTTGTGTTAGTGTTGAAAAACCACTTTTCGCACTTGTGTTGGTGCAGGAAACCACTTTTGCACTTGTATTAGTGTGGAAAAAACACTTTTCGCACTTTTGTTAGTGTTGAAAAACCACTTTTCGCACTTGTGTTAGTGTTGAAAAACCACTTTTCGCACTTGTGTTGGTGCAGGAAACCACTTTTGCACTTGTATTAGTGTGGAAAAAACACTTTTTGCACTTGTGATAGTGTTGAAAAACCACTTTTCGCACTTGTGTTAGTGTTGAAAAACCACTTTTCGCACTTGTGTTAGTGTTGAAAAACCACTTTTCGCACTTGTGTTGGTGCAGGAAACCACTTGTGCACTTGTATTAGTGTGGAAAAACCACTTTTCGCACTTGTGTTAGTGTTGAAAAACCACTTTTCGCACTTGTGTTTGTGTTGAAAAACCACTTTGCGCACTTGTGTTAGTGTTGAAAAACCACTTTTTGCACTTGTGTTGGTGCAGGAAACCACTTTTGCACTTGTATTAGTGTGGAAAAACCACTTTTCGCACTTGTGTTAGTGTTGAAAAACCACTTTTCGCACTTGTGTTGGTGCAGGAAACCACTTTTGCACTTGTATTAGTGTGGAAAAAACACTTTTCGCACTTGTGTTAGTGTTGAAAAACCACTTTTCACACTTGTGTTAGTGTTGAAAAACCACTTTTCGCACTTGTGTTAGTGTTGAAAAACCACTTTTCGCACTTGTGTTGGTGCAGGAAACCACTTTTGCACTTGTATTAGTGTGAAAAAACCACTTTTCGCACTTGTGTTAGTGTTGAAAAACCACTTTTCGCACTTGTGTTAGTGTTGAAAAACCACTTTTCACACTTGTGTTAGTGTTGAAAAACCACTTTTCGCACTTGTGTTGGTGCAGGAAACCACTTTTGCACTTGTATTAGTGTGGAAAAAGCACTTTTCACACTTGTGTTAGTGTTGAAAAACCACTTTTCGCACTTGTGTTAGTGTTGAAAAACCACTTTTCGCACTTGTGTTGGTGCAGGAAACCACTTGTGCACTTGTATTAGTGTGGAAAAACCACTTTTCGCACTTGTGTTAGTGTACCACTTTTCGCACTTGTGTTTGTGTTGAAAAACCACTTTGCGCACTTGTGTTAGTGTTGAAAAACCACTTTTTGCACTTGTGTTGGTGCAGGAAACCACTTTTGCACTTGTATTAGTGTGGAAAAACTACTTTTCGCACTTGTGTTAGTGTTGAAAAACCACTTTTCGCACTTGTGTTAGTGTTGAAAAACCACTTTTAACACTTGTGTTAGTGTTGAAAAACCACTTTTCCCACTTGAGTTGGTGCAGGAAACCACTTTTGCACTTGTATTAGTGTGGAAAAACGACATTTCGCACTTGTGTTAGTGTTGAAAAACCACTTTTCGCACTTGTGTTAGTGTTGAAAAACCACTTTTCGCACTTGTGTTGGTGCAGGAAACCACTTTTGCACTTGTATTAGTGTGGAAAAACCACTTTTCGCACTTGTGTTAGTGTTGAAAAACCACTTTTCGCACTTGTGTTAGTGTTGAAAAACGACATTTCGCACTTGTGTTGGTGCAGGAAACCACTTTTGCACTTGTATTAGTGTGGAAAAACACTTTTCGCACTTGTGTTAGTGTTGAAAAACCACTTTTGCACTTGTATTAGTGTGGAAAAACCACTTTTCGCACTTGTGTTAGTGTTGAAAAACCACTTTTCGCACTTGTTGGTCTTGAAAAACCAATTTTCGCACTTGTATTATTGTGGAAAACCACTTTTCGCACTTGTGTTAGTGTTGAAAAACCACTTTTCGCACTTGTGTTAGTGTTGAAAAACCACTTTTCGCACTTGTGTTAGTGTTGAAAAACCACTTTTTGCACTTGTGTTGGTGCAGGAAACCACTTTTGCACTTGTATTAGTGTGGAAAAAACACTTTTTGCACTTGTGATAGTGTTGAAAAACCACTTTTCACACTTGTGTTAGTGTTGAAAAACCACTTTTCGCACTTGTGTTAGTGTTGAAAAACCACTTTTCGCACTTGTGTTGGTGCAGCAAACCACTTTTGCACTTGCATTAGTGTGTAAAAAACACTTTTTGCACTTGTGATAGTGTTGAAAAACCACTTTTCGCACTTGTGTTGGTGCAGGAAACCACTTGTGCACTTGTATTAGTGTGGAAAAACCACTTTTCGCACTTGTGTTAGTGTTGAAAAACCACTTTTCGCACTTGTGTTGGTGCAGGAAACCACTTTTGCACTTGTATTAGTGTGGAAAAAACACTTTTCGCACTTTTGTTAGTGTTGAAAAACCACTTTTTGCACTTGTGTTAGTGTTGAAAAACCACTTTTCGCACTTGTGTTGGTGCAGGAAACCACTTTTGCACTTGTATTAGTGTGGAAAACCACTTTTCGCACTTGTGTTAGTGTTGAAAAACCACTTTTCGCACTTGTGTTAGTGTTGAAAAACCACTTTTCGCACTTGTGTTAGTGTTGAAAAACCACTTTTCGCACTTGTGTTGGTGCAGCAAACCACTTTTGCACTTGTATTAGTGTGGAAGAACCACTTTTCGCACTTGTGTTAGTGTTGAAAAACCACTTTTCGCACTTGTGTTGGTGCAGGAAACCACTTTTGCACTTGTATTAGTGTGGAAAAAACACTTTTTGCACTTGTGATAGTGTTGAAAAACCACTTTTCACACTTGTGTTAGTGTTGAAAAACCACTTTTCGCACTTGTGTTGGTGCAGCAAACCACTTTTGCACTTGTATTAGTGTGGAAAAAACACTTTTTGCACTTGTGATAGTGTTGAAAAACCACTTTTCGCACTTGTGTTAGTGTTGAAAAACCACTTTTCGCACTTGTGTTGGTGCAGGAAACCACTTGTGCACTTGTATTAGTGTGGAAAAACCACTTTTCGCACTTGTGTTAGTGTTGAAAAACCACTTTTCGCACTTGTGTTAGTGTTGAAAAACCACTTTTCGCACTTGTGTTTGTGTTGAAAAACCACTTTGCGCACTTGTGTTAGTGTTGAAAAACCACTTTTTGCACTTGTGTTGGTGCAGGAAACCACTTTTGCACTTGTATTAGTGTGGAAAAACCACTTTTCGCACTTGTGTTAGTGTTGAAAAACCACTTTTCGCACTTGTGTTAGTGTTGAAAAACCACTTTTAACACTTGTGTTAGTGTTGAAAAACCACTTTTCCCACTTGTGTTGGTGCAGGAAACCACTTTTGCACTTGTATTAGTGTGGAAAAACGACATTTCGCACTTGTGTTAGTGTTGAAAAACCACTTTTCGCACTTGTGTTAGTGTTGAAAAACCACTTTTCGCACTTGTGTTGGTGCAGGAAACCACTTTTGCACTTGTATTAGTGTGGAAAAAACACTTTTCGCACTTGTGTTAGTGTTGAGAAACCACTTTTCGCACTTGTGTTAGTGTTGAAAAACCACTTTTCGCACTTGTGTTAGTGTTGAAAAACCACTTTTTGTACTTGTGATAGTGTTGAAAAACCACTTTTCGCACTTGTGTTGGTGCAGGAAACCACTTTCGCACTTGTATTAGTGTGGAAAAACCACTTTTCGCACTTGTGTTAGTGTTGAAAAACCACTTTTCCCACTTGTGTTAGTGTTGAAAATCCACTTTTCGCACTTGTGTTAGTGTTGAAAAACCACTTTTCGCACTTGTGTTATTGTTGAAAAACGACTTTTCGCACTTGTGTTAGTGTTGAAAAAACACTTTTCGCACTTGTTTTGGTGCAGGAAACCACTTTTGCACTTGTATTAGTGTGGAAAAAACACTTTTCGCACTTGTGTTAGTGTTTAAAAACCACTTTTCGCACTTGTGTTAGTGTTGAAAACCACTTTTCGCACTTGTGTTGGTGCAGGAAACCACTTTTGCATTTGTATTAGTGTGGAAAAAACACTTTTTGCACTTGTGATAGCGTTGAAAAACCACTTTTCGCACTTGTGTTAGTGTTGAAAAACCACTTTTCGCACTTGTATTGGTGCAGGAAACCACTTTTGCACTTGTATTAGTGTGGAAAAACCACTTTTCGCACTTGTGTTAGTGTTGAAAAACCACTTTTCGCACTTGTGTCAGGGTTGAAAACCACTTTTCGCACTTGTGTTGGTGCAGGAAACCACTTTTGCACTTGTATTAGTGTGGAAAAACACTTTTCGCACTTGTGTTAGTGTTGATAAACCACTTTTCGCACTTGTGTTAGTGTTGAAAAACCACTTTTCGCACTTGTGTTGGTGCAGGAAACCACTTTTGCACTTGTATTAGTGTGGAAAAAACACTTTTTGCACTTGTGTTAGTGTTGAAAATCCACTTTTCGCACTTGTGTTAGTGTTGAAAAACCACTTTTCGCACTTGTGTTAGTGTTGAAAAACCACTTTTCGCACTTGTGTTGGTGCAGGAAACCACTTTTGCACTTGTATTAGTGTGGAAAAACGACATTTCGCACTTGTGTTAGTGTTGAAAAACCACTTTTCGCACTTGTGTTAGTGTTGAAAAACCACTTTTCACACTTGTGTTGGTGCAGGAAACCACTTTTGCACTTGTATTAGTGTGGAAAAACCACTTTTCGCACTTGTGTTAGTGTTGAAAAACCACTTTTCGCACTTGTGTTAGTGTTGAAAAACCACATTTCGCACTTGTGTTGGTGCAGGAAACCACTTTTGCACTTGTATTAGTGTGGAAAAAACACTTTTCGCACTTGTGTTAGTGTTGAAAAACCACTTTTCGCACTTGTGTTAGTGTTGAAAAACCACTTTTCGCACTTGTGTTAGTGTTGAAAAACCACTTTTCGCACTTGTGTTGGTGCAGGAAACCACTTCTGCACTTGTATTAGTGTGGAAGAACCACTTTTCGCACTTGTGTTAGTGTTGAAAAACCACTTTTCGCACTTGTGTTAGTGTTGAAAAACCAATTTTCGCACTTGTGTTAGTGTTGAAAAACCACTTTTCGCACTTGTGTTGGTGGAGGAAACCACTTTTGCACTTGTATTAGTGTGGAAAAAACACTTTTCGCACTTGTCTTAGTGTTGAAAAACCACTTTTCGCACTTGTGTTAGTGTTGAAAAACCACTTTTCGCACTTGTGTTAGTGTTGAAAAACCACTTTTCGCACTTGTGTTAGTGTTGAAAAACCACTTTTCGCACTTGTGTTGGTGCAGGAAACCACTTTTGCACTTGTATTAGTGTGGAAAACCACTTTTCGCACTTGTGTTAGTGTTGAAAAACCACTTTTTGCACTTGTGTTAGTGTTGAAAAACCACTTTTCGCACTTGTGTTAGTGTTGAAAAACCACTTTTCGCACTTGTGTTGGTGCAGGAAACCACTTTTGCACTTGTATTAGTGTGGAAAAAACACTTTTCGCACTTTTGTTAGTGTTGAAAAACCACTTTTCGCACTTGTGTTAGTGTTGAAAAACCACTTTTCGCACTTATGTTGGTGCAGGAAACCACTTTTGCACTTGTATTAGTGTGGAAAAAACACTTTTTGCACTTGTGATAGTGTTGAAAAACCACTTTTCGCACTTGTGTTAGTGTTGAAAAACCACATTTCGCACTTGTGTTGGTGCAGGAAACCACTTTTGCACTTGTATTAGTGTGGAAAAAACACTTTCTGCACTTGTGATAGTGTTGAAAAACCACTTTTCGCACTTGTGTTAGTCTTGAAAAACCACTTTTCGCACTTGTATTAGTGTGGAAAACCACTTTTCGCACTTGTGTTAGTGTTGAAAAACCACTTTTCGCACTTGTGTTAGTGTTGAAAAACCACTTTCTGCACTTGTGTTGGTGCAGGAAACCACTTCTGCACTTGTATTAGTGTGGAAAAAACACTTTTTGCCCTTGTGATAGTGTTGAAAAACCACTTTTCACACTTGTGTTAGTGTTGAAAAACCACTTTTCGCACTTGTGTTAGTGTTGAAAAACCACTTTTCGCACTTGTGTTGGTGCAGCAAACCACTTTTGCACTTGTATTAGTGTGGAAGAACCCCTTTTCGCACTTGTGTTAGTGTTGAAAAACCACTTTTCGCACTTGTGTTGGTGCAGGAAACCACTTTTGCACTTGTATTAGTGTGGAAAAAACACTTTTTGCACTTGTGATAGTGTTGAAAAACCACTTTTCACACTTGTGTTAGTGTTGAAAAACCACTTTTCGCACCTGTGTTGGTGCAGCAAACCACTTTTGCACTTGTATTAGTGTGGAAAAAACACTTTTTGCACTTGTGATAGTGTTGAAAAACCACTTTTCGCACTTGTGTTAGTGTTGAAAAACCACTTTTCGCACTTGTGTTGGTGCAGGAAACCACTTGTGCACTTGTATTAGTGTGGAAAAACCACTTTTCGCACTTGTGTTAGTGTTGAAAAACCACTTTTCGCACTTGTGTTAGTGTTGAAAAACCACTTTTCGCACTTGTGTTTGTGTTGAAAAACCACTTTGCGCACTTGTGTTAGTGTTGAAAAACCACTTTTTGCACTTGTGTTGGTGCAGGAAACCACTTTTGCACTTGTATTAGTGTGGAAAAACCACTTTTCGCACTTGTGTTAGTGTTGAAAAACCACTTTTCGCACTTGTGTTAGTGTTGAAAAACCACTTTTAACACTTGTGTTAGTGTTGAAAAACCACTTTTCCCACTTGTGTTGGTGCAGGAAACCACTTTTGCACTTGTATTAGTGTGGAAAAACGACATTTCGCACTTGTGTTAGTGTTGAAAAACCACTTTTCGCACTTGTGTTAGTGTTGAAAAACCACTTTTCGCACTTGTGTTGGTGCAGGAAACCACTTTTGCACTTGTATTAGTGTGGAAAAAACACTTTTCGCACTTGTGTTAGTGTTGAGAAACCACTTTTCGCACTTGTGTTAGTGTTGAAAAACCACTTTTCGCACTTGTGTTAGTGTTGAAAAACCACTTTTTGTACTTGTGATAGTGTTGAAAAACCACTTTTCGCACTTGTGTTGGTGCAGGAAACCACTTTCGCACTTGTATTAGTGTGGAAAAACCACTTTTCGCACTTGTGTTAGTGTTGAAAAACCACTTTTCCCACTTGTGTTAGTGTTGAAAAACCACTTTTCGCACTTGTGTTAGTGTTGAAAAACCACTTTTCGCACTTGCGTTATTGTTGAAAAACCACTTTTCGCACTTGTGTTAGTGTTGAAAAAACACTTTTCGCACTTGTTTTGGTGCAGGAAACCACTTTTGCACTTGTATTAGTGTGGAAAAAACACTTTTCGCACTTGTGTTAGTGTTTAAAAACCACTTTTCGCACTTGTGTTAGTGTTGAAAACCACTTTTCGCACTTGTGTTGGTGCAGGAAACCACTTTTGCATTTGTATTAGTGTGGAAAAAACACTTTTTGCACTTGTGATAGCGTTGAAAAACCACTTTTCGCACTTATGTTAGTGTTGAAAAACCACTTTTCGCACTTGTGTCAGGGTTGAAAACCACTTTTCGCACTTGTGTTGGTGCAGGAAACCACTTTTGCACTTGTATTAGTGTGGAAAAACACTTTTCGCACTTGTGTTAGTGTTGATAAACCACTTTTCGCACTTGTGTTAGTGTTGAAAAACCACTTTTCGCACTTGTTTTAGTGTTGAAAAACCACTTTTCGCACTTGTGTTAGTGTTGAAAAACCACTTTTCGCACTTGTGTTGGTGCAGGAAACCACTTTTGCACTTGTATTAGTGTGGAAAACACTTTTCGCACTTGTGTTAGTGTTGAAAAACCACTTTTCGCACTTGTGTTAGTGTTGAAAAACCACTTTTCGCACTTGTGATGGTGCAGAAAACCACTTTTGCACTTGTATTAATGTGGAAAAACACTTTTTGCACTTGTGATAGTGTTGAAAAACCACTTTTCGCACTTGCGTTAGTGTGGAAAAACCACTTTTCGCACTTGTGTTAGTGTTGAAAAACCAATTTTCGCACTTGTGTTAGTGTTGAAAAACCACTTTTCGCACTTGTGTTGGTGGAGGAAACCACTTTTGCACTTGTATTAGTGTGGAAAAAACACTTTTCGCACTTGTCTTAGTGTTGAAAAACCACTTTTCGCACTTGTGTTAGTGTTGAAAAACCACTTTTCGCACTTGTGTTAGTGTTGAAAAACCACTTTTCGCACTTGTGTTAGTGTTGAAAAACCACTTTTCGCACTTGTGTTGGTGCAGGAAACCACTTTTGCACTTGTATTAGTGTGGAAAAAACACTTTTCGCACTTTTGTTAGTGTTGAAAAACCACTTTTCGCACTTGTGTTAGTGTTGAAAAACCACTTTTCGCACTTGTGTTGGTGCAGGAAACCACTTTTGCACTTGTATTAGTGTGGAAAAAACACTTTTTGCACTTGTGATAGTGTTGAAAAACCACTTTTCGCACTTGTGTTAGTGTTGAAAAACCACATTTCGCACTTCTGTTGGTGCAGGAAACCACTTTTGCACTTGTATTAGTGTGGAAAAAACACTTTTTGCACTTGTGATAGTGTTGAAAAACCACTTTTCGCACTTGTGTTAGTCTTGAAAAACCACTTTTCGCACTTGTATTAGTGTGGAAAACCACTTTTCGCACTTGTGTTAGTGTTGAAAAACCACTTTTCGCACTTGTGTTAGTGTTGAAAAACCACTTTCTGCACTTGTGTTGGTGCAGGAAACCACTTCTGCACTTGTATTAGTGTGGAAAAAACAATTTTTGCCCTTGTGATAGTGTTGAAAAACCACTTTTCACACTTGTGTTAGTGTTGAAAAACCACTTTTCGCACTTGTGTTAGTGTTGAAAAACCACTTTTCGCACTTGTGTTGGTGCAGCAAACCACTTTTGCACTTGTATTAGTGTGGAAGAACCACTTTTCGCACTTGTGTTAGTGTTGAAAAACCACTTTTCGCACTTGTGTTGGTGCAGGAAACCACTTTTGCACTTGTATTAGTGTGGAAAAAACACTTTTTGCACTTGTGATAGTGTTGAAAAACCACTTTTCACACTTGTGTTAGTGTTGAAAAACCACTTTTCGCACTTGTGTTGGTGCAGCAAACCACTTTTGCACTTGTATTAGTGTGGAAAAAACAATTTTTGCACTTGTGATAGTGTTGAAAAACCACTTTTCGCACTTGTGTTAGTGTTGAAAAACCACTTTTCGCACTTGTGTTGGTGCAGGAAACCACTTGTGCACTTGTATTAGTGTGGAAAAACCACTTTTCGCACTTGTGTTAGTGTTGAAAAACCACTTTTCGCACTTGTGTTAGTGTTGAAAAACCACTTTTCGCACTTGTGTTTGTGTTGAAAAACCACTTTGCGCACTTGTGTTAGTGTTGAAAAACCACTTTTTGCACTTGTGTTGGTGCAGGAAACCACTTTTGCACTTGTATTAGTGTGGAAAAACCACTTTTCGCACTTGTGTTAGTGTTGAAAAACCACTTTTCGCACTTGTGTTAGTGTTGAAAAACCACTTTTAACACTTGTGTTAGTGTTGAAAAACCACTTTTCCCACTTGTGTTGGTGCAGGAAACCACTTTTGCACTTGTATTAGTGTGGAAAAACGACATTTCGAACTTGTGTTAGTGTTGAAAAACCACTTTTCGCACTTGTGTTAGTGTTGAAAAACCACTTTTCGCACTTGTGTTGGTGCAGGAAACCACTTTTGCACTTGTATTAGTGTGGAAAAAACACTTTTCGCACTTGTGTTAGTGTTGAAAAATCACTTTTCGCACTTGTGTTAGTGTTGAAAAACCACTTTTTGTACTTGTGATAGTGTTGAAAAACCACTTTTCGCACTTGTGTTGGTGCAGGAAACCACTTTCGCACTTGTATTAGTGTGGAAAAACCACTTTTCGCACTTGTGTTAGTGTTGAAAAACCACTTTTCCCACCTGTGTTAGTGTTGAAAAACCACTTTTCGCACTTGTGTTAGTGTTGAAAAACCACTTTTCGCACTTGTGTTATTGTTGAAAAACCACTTTTCGCACTTGTGTTAGTGTTGAAAAAACACTTTTCGCACTTGTTTTGGTGCAGGAAACCACTTTTGCACTTGTATTAGTGTGGAAAAAACACTTTTCGCACTTGTGTTAGTGTTTAAAAACCACTTTTCGCACTTGTGTTAGTGTTGAAAACCACTTTTCGCACTTGTGTTGGTGCAGGAAACCACTTTTGCATTTGTATTAGTGTGGAAAAAACACTTTTTGCACTTGTGATAGCGTTGAAAAACCACTTTTCGCACTTGTGTTAGTGTTGAAAAACCACTTTTCGCACTTGTATTGGTGCAGGAAACCACTTTTGCACTTGTATTAGTGTGGAAAAACCACTTTTCGCACTTGTGTTAGTGTTGAAAAACCACTTTTCGCACTTGTGTCAGGGTTGAAAACCACTTTTCGCACTTGTGTTGGTGCAGGAAACCACTTTTGCACTTGTATTAGTGTGGAAAAACACTTTTCGCACTTGTGTTAGTGTTGATAAACCACTTTTCGCACTTGTGTTAGTGTTGAAAAACCACTTTTCGCACTTGTTTTAGTGTTGAAAAACCACTTTTCGCACTTGTGTTAGTGTTGAAAAACCACTTTTCGCACTTGTGTTGGTGCAGGAAACCACTTTTGCACTTGTATTAGTGTGGAAAACACTTTTCGCACTTGTGTTAGTGTTGAAAAACCACTTTTCGCACTTGTGTTAGTGTTGAAAAACCACTTTTCGCACTTGTGATGGTGCAGAAAACCACTTTTGCACTTGTATTAGTGTGGAAAAACACTTTTTGCACTTGTGATAGTGTTGAAAAACCACTTTTCGCACTTGCGTTAGTGTGGAAAAACCACTTTTCGCACTTGTGTTAGTGTTGAAAAACCACTTTTCGCACTTGTGTTGGTGCAGGAAACCACTTTTGCACTTGTATTAGTGTGGAAAAAACACTTTTTGCACTTGTGATAGTGTTGAAAAACCACTTTTCGCACTTGTGTTAGTGTTGAAAAACCACTTTTCGCATTTGTGTTGGTGCAGGAAACCACTTTTGCACTTGTATTAGTGTGGAAAAAACACTTTTCGCACTTGTGTTAGTGTTGAAAAACCACTTTTTGCACTTGTGTTAGTGTTGAAAAACCACTTTTCGCACTTGTGTTAGTGTTGAAAAACCACTTTTCGCACTTGTGTTGGTGCAGGAAACCACTTTTGCACTTGTATTAGTGTGGAAAAAACACTTTTTGCACTTGTGTTAGTGTTGATAAACCACTTTTCGCACTTGTGTTAGTGTTGAAAAACCACTTTTCGCACTTGTTTTAGTGTTGAAAAACCACTTTTCGCACTTGTGTTAGTGTTGAAAAACCACTTTTCGCACTTGTGTTGGTGCAGGAAACCACTTTTGCACTTGTATTAGTGTGGAAAACACTTTTCGCACTTGTGTTAGTGTTGATAAACCACTTTTCGCACTTGTGTTAGTGTTGAAAAACCACTTTTCGCACTTGTGTTGGTGCAGAAAACCACTTTTGCACTTGTATTAGTGTGGAAAAACACTTTTTGCACTTGTGATAGTGTTGAAAAACCACTTTTCGCACTTGTGTTAGTGTTGAAAAACCACTTTTCGCACTTGTGTTAGTGTTGAAAAACCACTTTTCGCACTTGTGTTGGTGCAGGAAACCACTTTTGCACTTGTATTAGTGTGGAAAAAACACTTTTCGCACTTGTGTTAGTGTTGAAAAACCACTTTTCGCACTTGTGTTAGTGTTGAAAAACCACTTTTCACACTTGTGTTAGTGTTGAAAAACCACTTTTCGCACTCGTGTTGGTGCAGGAAACAACTTTTGCACTTGTATTAGTGTGGAAAAAACAGTTTTTGCACTTGTGATAGTGTTGAAAACCCACTTTTCGAACTTGTGTTAGAGTTGAAAAACCACTTTTCGCACTTGTGTTGGTGCAGGAAACCACTTTTGCACTTGCATTAGTGTGGAAAAAACACTTTTTGCACTTGTGATAGCGTTGAAAAACCACTTTTCGCACTTGTGTTAGTGTTGAAAAACCACTTTTCGCACTTGTGTTGGTGCAGGAAACCACTTTTGCTCTTGTATTAGTGTGGAAAAACCACTTTTCGCACTTGCGTTAGTGTTGAAAAACCACTTTTTGCACTTGTGTTAGTGTTGAAATACCACTTTTCGCACTTGTGTTAGTGTTGAAAAACCACTTTTCGCACTTGTGTTGGTGCAGGAAACCACTTTTGCACTTGTATTAGTGTGGAAAAACACTTTTCGCACTTGTGTTAGTGTTGATAAACCACTTTTCGCACTTGTGTTAGTGTTGAAAAACCACTTTTCGCACTTGTTTTAGTGTTGAAAAACCACTTTTCGCACTTGTGTTCGTGCTGAAAAACCACATTTCGCACTTGTGTTGGTGCAGGAAACCACTTTTGCACTTGTATTAGTGTGGAAAAAACACTTTTCGCACTTGTGTTAGTGTTGAAAAACCACTTTTCGCACTTGTGTTAGTGTTGAAAAAACACTTTTCGCACTTGTGTTGGTGCAGAAAACCACTTTTGCTCTTATATTAGTGTGGAAAAACACTTTTTGCACTTGTGATAGTGTTGAAAAACCACCTTTCGCACTAGTGTTAGTGTTTAAAAACCACTTTTCGCACTTGTGTTAGTGTTGAAAAACCACTTTTCGCACTTGTGTTGGTGCAGGAAACCACTTTTGCACATGTATTTGTGTGGAAAAACACTTTTTGCACTTGTGATAGTGTTGAAAAACCACTTTTCACACTTGTGTTAGTGTTGAAAAACCACTTTTCGCACTTGTGTTAGTGTTGAAAAACCACTTTTCGCACTCGTGTTGGAGTAGGAAATCACTTTTGCACTTGTATTAGTGTGGAAAAAACACTTTTTGCACTTGTGATAGTGTTGAAAAACCACTTTTCGAACTTGTGTTAGTGTTGAAAAACCACTTTTTGCACTTGTGTTGGTGCAGAAACCACTTTTGCTCTTGTATTAGTGTGGAAAAACCACTTTTCGCACTTGTGTTAGTGTTGAAAAACCACTTTTCGCACTTGTGTTAGTGTTGAAAAACCACTTTTCGCACTTGTGTTAGTGTTGAAAAACCACTTTTCGCACTTGTGTTGGTGCAGGAAACCACTTTTGCACTTGTATTAGTGTGGAAAAAACACTTTTCGCACTTGTGTTAGTGTTGAAATACCACTTTTCACACTTGTGTTAGTGTTGAAAAAGCACTTTTCGCACTTGTGTTGGTGCAGGAAACCACTTTTGCACTTGTATTAGTGTGGAAAAAACACTTTTTGCACTTGTGATAGCGTTGAAAAACCACTTTTCGCACTTGTGTTAGTGTTGAAAAACCACTTTTCGCACTTGTGTTGGTGCAGGAAACCACTTTTGCACTTGTATTAGTGTGGAAAAACCACTTTTCGCACTTGCGTTAGTGTTGAAAAACCACTTCTCGCACTTGTGTTAGTGTTGAAAAACCACTTTTCGCACTTGTCTTAGTGTTGAAAAACCACTTTTCGCACTTGTGTTGGTGCTGGAAACCACTTTTGCACTTGTATTAGTGTGGAAAAACACTTTTCGCACTTGTGTTAGTGTTGATAAACCACTTTTCGCACTTGTGTTAGTGTTGAAAAACCACTTTTCGCACTTGTGTTAGTGTTGAAAAACGACTTTTCGCACTTGTGTTAGTGTTGAAAAACCACTTTTCGCACTTGTGTTAGTGTTGAAAAACCACTTTTCGCACTTGTGTTGGTGCAGGAAACCACTTTTTCACTTGTATTAGTGTGGACAAAAACACTTTTCGCACTTGTGTTAGTGTTGAAAAACCACTTTTCGCACTTGTGTTGGTGCAGGAAACCACTTTTGCACTTGTATTAGTGTGGAAAAAACACTTTTCGCACTTGTGTTAGTGTTGAAAAACCACTTTTGACACTTGTGTTAGTGTTGAAAAACCACTTTTCGCACTTGTGTTAGTGTTGAAAAACCACTTTTCGCACTTGTGTTGGTGCAGGAAACCACTTTTGCACTTGTATGAGTGTGGAAAAAACACTTTTTGCACTTGTGTTAGTGTTTAAAAACCACTTTTCGCACTTGTGTTAGTGTTGAAAACCACTTTTCGCACTTGTGTTGGTGCAGGAAACCACTTTTGCATTTGTATTAGTGTGGAAAAAACACTTTTTGCACTTGTGATAGCATTGAAAAACCACTTTTCGCACTTATGTTAGTGTTGAAAAACCACTTTTCGCACTTGTGTCAGGGTTGAAAACCACTTTTCGCACTTGTGTTGGTGCAGGAAACCACTTTTGCACTTGTATTAGTGTGGAAAAACACTTTTCGCACTTGTGTTAGTGTTGATAAACCACTTTTCGCACTTGTGTTAGTGTTGAAAAACCACTTTTCGCACTTGTTTTAGTGTTGAAAAACCACTTTTCGCACTTGTGTTAGTGTTGAAAAACCACTTTTCGCACTTGTGTTGGTGCAGGAAACCACTTTTGCACTTGTATTAGTGTGGAAAACACTTTTCGCACTTGTGTTAGTGTTGAAAAACCACTTTTCGCACTTGTGTTAGTGTTGAAAAACCACTTTTCGCACTTGTGATGGTGTAGAAAACCACTTTTGCACTTGTATTAGTGTGGAAAAACACTTTTTGCACTTGTGATAGTGTTGAAAAACCACTTTTCGCACTTGCGTTAGTGTGGAAAAACCACTTTTCGCACTTGTGTTAGTGTTGAAAAACCAATTTTCGCACTTGTGTTAGTGTTGAAAAACCACTTTTCGCACTTGTGTTGGTGGAGGAAACCACTTTTGCACTTGTATTAGTGTGGAAAAAACACTTTTCGCACTTGTCTTAGTGTTGAAAAACCACTTTTCGCACTTGTGTTAGTGTTGAAAAACCACTTTTCGCACTTGTGTTAGTGTTGAAAAACCACTTTTCGCACTTGTGTTAGTGTTGAAAAACCACTTTTCGCACTTGTGTTGGTGCAGGAAACCACTTTTGCACTTGTATTAGTGTGGAAAAAACACTTTTCGCACTTTTGTTAGTGTTGAAAAACCACTTTTCGCACTTGTGTTAGTGTTGAAAAACCACTTTTCGCACTTGTGTTGGTGCAGGAAACCACTTTTGCACTTGTATTAGTGTGGAAAAAACACTTTTTGCACTTGTGATAGTGTTGAAAAACCACTTTTTGCACTTGTGTTAGTGTTGAAAAACCACATTTCGCACTTCTGTTGGTGCAGGAAACCACTTTTGCACTTGTATTAGTGTGGAAAAAACACTTTTTGCACTTGTGATAGTGTTGAAAAACCACTTTTCGCACTTGTGTTAGTCTTGAAAAACCACTTTTCGCACTTGTATTAGTGTGGAAAACCACTTTTCGCACTTGTGTTAGTGTTGAAAAACCACTTTCTGCACTTGTGTTGGTGCAGGAAACCACTTCTGCACTTGTATTAGTGTGGAAAAAACACTTTTTGCCCTTGTGATAGTGTTGAAAAACCACTTTTCACACTTGTGTTAGTGTTGAAAAACCACTTTTCGCACTTGTGTTAGTGTTGAAAAACCACTTTTCGCACTTGTGTTGGTGCAGCAAACCACTTTTGCACTTGTATTAGTGTGGAAGAACCACTTTTCGCACTTGTGTTAGTGTTGAAAAACCACTTTTCGCACTTGTGTTGGTGCAGGAAACCACTTTTGCACTTGTATTAGTGTGGAAAAAACACTTTTTGCACTTGTGATAGTGTTGAAAAACCACTTTTCACACTTGTGTTAGTGTTGAAAAACCACTTTTCGCACTTGTGTTGGTGCAGCAAACCACTTTTGCACTTGTATTAGTGTGGAAAAAACAATTTTTGCACTTGTGATAGTGTTGAAAAACCACTTTTCGCACTTGTGTTAGTGTTGAAAAACCACTTTTCGCACTTGTGTTGGTGCAGGAAACCACTTGTGCACTTGTATTAGTGTGGAAAAACCACTTTTCGCACTTGTGTTAGTGTTGAAAAACCACTTTTCGCACTTGTGTTAGTGTTGAAAAACCACTTTTCGCACTTGTGTTTGTGTTGAAAAACCACTTTGCGCACTTGTGTTAGTGTTGAAAAACCACTTTTTGCACTTGTGTTGGTGCAGGAAACCACTTTTGCACTTGTATTAGTGTGGAAAAACCACTTTTCGCACTTGTGTTAGTGTTGAAAAACCACTTTTCGCACTTGTGTTAGTGTTGAAAAACCACTTTTAACACTTGTGTTAGTGTTGAAAAACCACTTTTCCCACTTGTGTTGGTGCAGGAAACCACTTTTGCACTTGTATTAGTGTGGAAAAACGACATTTCGAACTTGTGTTAGTGTTGAAAAACCACTTTTCGCACTTGTGTTAGTGTTGAAAAACCACTTTTCGCACTTGTGTTGGTGCAGGAAACCACTTTTGCACTTGTATTAGTGTGGAAAAAACACTTTTCGCACTTGTGTTAGTGTTGAAAAATCACTTTTCGCACTTGTGTTAGTGTTGAAGAACCACTTTTTGTACTTGTGATAGTGTTGAAAAACCACTTTTCGCACTTGTGTTGGTGCAGGAAACCACTTTCGCACTTGTATTAGTGTGGAAAAACCACTTTTCGCACTTGTGTTAGTGTTGAAAAACCACTTTTCCCACCTGTGTTAGTGTTGAAAAACCACTTTTCGCACTTGTGTTAGTGTTGAAAAACCACTTTTCGCACTTGTGTTATTGTTGAAAAACCACTTTTCGCACTTGTGTTAGTGTTGAAAAAACACTTTTCGCACTTGTTTTGGTGCAGGAAACCACTTTTGCACTTGTATTAGTGTGGAAAAAACACTTTTCGCACTTGTGTTAGTGTTTAAAAACCACTTTTCGCACTTGTGTTAGTGTTGAAAACCACTTTTCGCACTTGTGTTGGTGCAGGAAACCACTTTTGCATTTGTATTAGTGTGGAAAAAACACTTTTTGCACTTGTGATAGCGTTGAAAAACCACTTTTCGCACTTGTGTTAGTGTTGAAAAACCACTTTTCGCACTTGTATTGGTGCAGGAAACCACTTTTGCACTTGTATTAGTGTGGAAAAACCACTTTTCGCACTTGTGTTAGTGTTGAAAAACCACTTTTCGCACTTGTGTCAGGGTTGAAAACCACTTTTCGCACTTGTGTTGGTGCAGGAAACCACTTTTGCACTTGTATTAGTGTGGAAAAACACTTTTCGCACTTGTGTTAGTGTTGATAAACCACTTTTCGCACTTGTGTTAGTGTTGAAAAACCACTTTTCGCACTTGTTTTAGTGTTGAAAAACCACTTTTCGCACTTGTGTTAGTGTTGAAAAACCACTTTTCGCACTTGTGTTGGTGCAGGAAACCACTTTTGCACTTGTATTAGTGTGGAAAACACTTTTCGCACTTGTGTTAGTGTTGAAAAACCACTTTTCGCACTTGTGTTAGTGTTGAAAAACCACTTTTCGCACTTGTGATGGTGCAGAAAACCACTTTTGCACTTGTATTAGTGTGGAAAAACACTTTTTGCACTTGTGATAGTGTTGAAAAACCACTTTTCGCACTTGCGTTAGTGTGGAAAAACCACTTTTCGCACTTGTGTTAGTGTTGAAAAACCACTTTTCGCACTTGTGTTGGTGCAGGAAACCACTTTTGCACTTGTATTAGTGTGGAAAAAACACTTTTTGCACTTGTGATAGTGTTGAAAAACCACTTTTCGCACTTGTGTTAGTGTTGAAAAACCACTTTTCGCATTTGTGTTGGTGCAGGAAACCACTTTTGCACTTGTATTAGTGTGGAAAAAACACTTTTCGCACTTGTGTTAGTGTTGAAAAACCACTTTTTGCACTTGTGTTAGTGTTGAAAAACCACTTTTCGCACTTGTGTTAGTGTTGAAAAACCACTTTTCGCACTTGTGTTGGTGCAGGAAACCACTTTTGCACTTGTATTAGTGTGGAAAAAACACTTTTTGCACTTGTGTTAGTGTTGATAAACCACTTTTCGCACTTGTGTTAGTGTTGAAAAACCACTTTTCGCACTTGTTTTAGTGTTGAAAAACCACTTTTCGCACTTGTGTTAGTGTTGAAAAACCACTTTTCGCACTTGTGTTGGTGCAGGAAACCACTTTTGCACTTGTATTAGTGTGGAAAACACTTTTCGCACTTGTGTTAGTGTTGATAAACCACTTTTCGCACTTGTGTTAGTGTTGAAAAACCACTTTTCGCACTTGTGTTGGTGCAGAAAACCACTTTTGCACTTGTATTAGTGTGGAAAAACACTTTTTGCACTTGTGATAGTGTTGAAAAACCACTTTTCGCACTTGTGTTAGTGTTGAAAAACCACTTTTCGCACTTGTGTTAGTGTTGAAAAACCACTTTTCGCACTTGTGTTGGTGCAGGAAACCACTTTTGCACTTGTATTAGTGTGGAAAAAACACTTTTCGCACTTGTGTTAGTGTTGAAAAACCACTTTTCGCACTTGTGTTAGTGTTGAAAAACCACTTTTCACACTTGTGTTAGTGTTGAAAAACCACTTTTCGCACTCGTGTTGGTGCAGGAAACAACTTTTGCACTTGTATTAGTGTGGAAAAAACAGTTTTTGCACTTGTGATAGTGTTGAAAACCCACTTTTCGAACTTGTGTTAGAGTTGAAAAACCACTTTTCGCACTTGTGTTGGTGCAGGAAACCACTTTTGCACTTGTATTAGTGTGGAAAAAACACTTTTTGCACTTGTGATAGCGTTGAAAAACCACTTTTCGCACTTGTGTTAGTGTTGAAAAACCACTTTTCGCACTTGTGTTGGTGCAGGAAACCACTTTTGCTCTTGTATTAGTGTGGAAAAACCACTTTTCGCACTTGCGTTAGTGTTGAAAAACCACTTTTTGCACTTGTGTTAGTGTTGAAATACCACTTTTCGCACTTGTGTTAGTGTTGAAAAACCACTTTTCGCACTTGTGTTGGTGCAGGAAACCACTTTTGCACTTGTATTAGTGTGGAAAAACACTTTTCGCACTTGTGTTAGTGTTGATAAACCACTTTTCGCACTTGTGTTAGTGTTGAAAAACCACTTTTCGCACTTGTTTTAGTGTTGAAAAACCACTTTTCGCACTTGTGTTAGTGCTGAAAAACCACTTTTCGCACTTGTGTTGGTGCAGGAAACCACTTTTGCACTTGTATTAGTGTGGAAAAAACACTTTTCGCACTTGTGTTAGTGTTGAAAAACCACTTTTCGCACTTGTGTTAGTGTTGAAAAAACACTTTTCGCACTTGTGTTGGTGCAGAAAACCACTTTTGCTCTTATATTAGTGTGGAAAAACACTTTTTGCACTTGTGATAGTGTTGAAAAACCACCTTTCGCACTAGTGTTAGTGTTTAAAAACCACTTTTCGCACTTGTGTTAGTGTTGAAAAACCACTTTTCGCACTTGTGTTGGTGCAGGAAACCACTTTTGCACATGTATTTGTGTGGAAAAACACTTTTTGCACTTGTGATAGTGTTGAAAAACCACTTTTCACACTTGTGTTAGTGTTGAAAAACCACTTTTCGCACTTGTGTTAGTGTTGAAAAACCACTTTTCGCACTCGTGTTGGAGTAGGAAATCACTTTTGCACTTGTATTAGTGTGGAAAAAACACTTTTTGCACTTGTGATAGTGTTGAAAAACCACTTTTCGAACTTGTGTTAGTGTTGAAAAACCACTTTTTGCACTTGTGTTGGTGCAGAAACCACTTTTGCTCTTGTATTAGTGTGGAAAACCACTTTTCGCACTTGTGTTAGTGTTGAAAAACCACTTTTCGCACTTGTGTTAGTGTTGAAAAACCACTTTTCGCACTTGTGTTAGTGTTGAAAAACCACTTTTCGCACTTGTGTTGGTGCAGGAAACCACTTTTGCACTTGTATTAGTGTGGAAAAAACACTTTTCGCACTTGTGTTAGTGTTGAAATACCACTTTTCACACTTGTGTTAGTGTTGAAAAAGCACTTTTCGCACTTGTGTTGGTGCAGGAAACCACTTTTGCACTTGTATTAGTGTGGAAAAAACACTTTTTGCACTTGTGATAGCGTTGAAAAACCACTTTTCGCACTTGTGTTAGTGTTGAAAAACCACTTTTCGCACTTGTGTTGGTGCAGGAAACCACTTTTGCACTTGTATTAGTGTGGAAAAACCACTTTTCGCACTTGCGTTAGTGTTGAAAAACCACTTTTCGCACTTGTGTTAGTGTTGAAAAACCACTTTTCGCACTTGTCTTAGTGTTGAAAAACCACTTTTCGCACTTGTGTTGGTGCTGGAAACCACTTTTGCACTTGTATTAGTGTGGAAAAACACTTTTCGCACTTGTGTTAGTGTTGATAAACCACTTTTCGCACTTGTGTTAGTGTTGAAAAACCACTTTTCGCACTTGTGTTAGTGTTGAAAAACGACTTTTCGCACTTGTGTTAGTGTTGAAAAACCACTTTTCGCACTTGTGTTAGTGTTGAAAAACCACTTTTCGCACTTGTGTTGGTGCAGGAAACCACTTTTTCACTTGTATTAGTGTGGACAAAAACACTTTTCGCACTTGTGTTAGTGTTGAAAAACCACTTTTCGCACTTGTGTTGGTGCAGGAAACCACTTTTGCACTTGTATTAGTGTGGAAAAAACACTTTTCGCACTTGTGTTAGTGTTGAAAAACCACTTTTGACACTTGTGTTAGTGTTGAAAAACCACTTTTCGCACTTGTGTTAGTGTTGAAAAACCACTTTTCGCACTTGTGTTGGTGCAGGAAACCACTTTTGCACTTGTATGAGTGTGGAAAAAACACTTTTTGCACTTGTGATAGTGTTGAAAAACCACTTTTCGCACATGTGTTAGTGTTGAAAAACCACTTTTCGCACTTGTGTTAGTGTTGAAAAACCACTTTTCGCTCTTGTGTTTGTGCAGGAAACCACTTTTGCACTTGTATTAGTGTGGAAAAAACACTTTTTGCACTTGTGATAGTGTTGAAAAACCACTTTTCGAACTTGTGTCAGTGTTGAAAACCACTTTTCGCACTTGTGTTGGTGCAGGAAACCACTTTTGCACTTGTATTAGTGTGGAAAAACCACTTTTCGCATTTGTGTTAGTGTTGAAAAACCACTTTTCGCACTTGTGTTAGTGTTGAAAAACCACTTTTCGCACTTGTGTTAGTGTTGAAAAACCACTTTTCGCACTTGTGTTGGTGCAGGAAACCACTTTTGCACTTGTATTAGTGTGGAAAAAACACTTTTTGCACTTGTGATAGCGTTGAAAAACCACTTTTCGCACTTGTGTTAGTGTTGAAAAACCACTTTTCGCACTTGTGTTGGTGAAGGAAACCACTTTTGCTCTTGTATTAGTGTGGAAAAACCACTTTTCGCACTTGCGTTAGTGTTGAAAAACCACTTTTTGCACTTGTGTTAGTGTTGAAATACCACTTTTCGCACTTGTGTTAGTGTTGAAAAACCACTTTTCGCACTTGTGTTGGTGCAGGAAACCACTTTTGCACTTGTGTTAGTGTGGAAAAACACTTTTCGCACTTGTGTTAGTGTTGATAAACCACTTTTCGCACTTGTGTTAGTGTTGAAAAACCACTTTTCGCACTTGTTTTAGCGTTGAAAAACCACTTTTCGCACTTGTGTTAGTGCTGAAAAACCACTTTTCGCACTTGTGTTGGTTCAGGAAACCACTTTTGCACTTGTATTAGTGTGGAAAAAACACTTTTCGCACTTGTGTTAGTGTTGAAAAACCACTTTTCGCACTTGTGTTAGTGTTGAAAAAACACTTTTCGCACTTGTGTTGGTGCAGAAAACCACTTTTGCTCTTGTATTAGTGTGGAAAAACACTTTTTGCACTTGTGATAGTGTTGAAAAACCACCTTTCGCACTTGTGTTAGTGTTTAAAAACCACTTTTCGCACTTGTGTTAGTGTTGAAAAACCACTTTTCGCACTTGTGTTGGTGCAGGAAACCACTTTTGCACATGTATTTGTGTGGAAAAACACTTTTTGCACTTGTGATAGTGTTGAAAAACCACTTTTCGCACTTGTGTTAGTGTTGAAAAACCACTTTTCTATCTTGTGTTAGTGTTGAAAAACCACTTTTCGCACTTGTGTTGGAGCAGGAAATCACTTTTGCACTTGTATTAGTGTGGAAAAAACACTTTTTGCACTTGTGATAGTGTTGAAAAACCACTTTTCGAACTTGTGTTAGTGTTGAAAAACCACTTTTTGCACTTGTGTTGGTGCAGGAAACCACTTTTGCTCTTGTATTAGTGTGGAAAAACCACTTTTCACACTTGTGTTAGTGTTGAAAAACCACTTTTCGCACTTGTGTTGGTGCAGCAAACCACTTTTGCACTTGTATTAGTGTGGAAAAAACACTTTTTGCACTTGTGATAGTGTTGAAAAACCACTTTTCGCACTTGTGTTAGTGTTGAAAAACCACTTTTCGCACTTGTGTTGGTGCAGGAAACCACTTGTGCACTTGTATTAGTGTGGAAAAACCACTTTTCGCACTTGTGTTAGTGTTGAAAAACCACTTTTCGCACTTGTGTTAGTGTTGAAAAACCACTTTTCGCACTTGTGTTTGTGTTGAAAAACCACTTTGCGCACTTGTGTTAGTGTTGAAAAACCACTTTTTGCACTTGTGTTGGTGCAGGAAACCACTTTTGCACTTGTATTAGTGTGGAAAAACCACTTTTCGCACTTGTGTTAGTGTTGAAAAACCACTTTTCGCACTTGTGTTAGTGTTGAAAAACCACTTTTAACACTTGTGTTAGTGTTGAAAAACCACTTTTCCCACTTGTGTTGGTGCAGGAAACCACTTTTGCACTTGTATTAGTGTGGAAAAACGACATTTCGCACTTGTGTTAGTGTTGAAAAACCACTTTTCGCACTTGTGTTAGTGTTGAAAAACCACTTTTCGCACTTGTGTTGGTGCAGGAAACCACTTTTGCACTTGTATTAGTGTGGAAAAAACACTTTTCGCACTTGTGTTAGTGTTGAGAAACCACTTTTCGCACTTGTGTTAGTGTTGAAAAACCACTTTTCGCACTTGTGTTAGTGTTGAAAAACCACTTTTTGTACTTGTGATAGTGTTGAAAAACCACTTTTCGCACTTGTGTTGGTGCAGGAAACCACTTTCGCACTTGTATTAGTGTGGAAAAACCACTTTTCGCACTTGTGTTAGTGTTGAAAAACCACTTTTCCCACTTGTGTTAGTGTTGAAAAACCACTTTTCGCACTTGTGTTAGTGTTGAAAAACCACTTTTCGCACTTGTGTTATTGTTGAAAAACCACTTTTCGCACTTGTGTTAGTGTTGAAAAAACACTTTTCGCACTTGTTTTGGTGCAGGAAACCACTTTTGCACTTGTATTAGTGTGGAAAAAACACTTTTCGCACTTGTGTTAGTGTTTAAAAACCACTTTTCGCACTTGTGTTAGTGTTGAAAACCACTTTTCGCACTTGTGTTGGTGCAGGAAACCACTTTTGCATTTGTATTAGTGTGGAAAAAACACTTTTTGCACTTGTGATAGCGTTGAAAAACCACTTTTCGCACTTGTGTTAGTGTTGAAAAACCACTTTTCGCACTTGTATTGGTGCAGGAAACCACTTTTGCACTTGTATTAGTGTGGAAAAACCACTTTTCGCACTTATGTTAGTGTTGAAAAACCACTTTTCGCACTTGTGTCAGGGTTGAAAACCACTTTTCGCACTTGTGTTGGTGCAGGAAACCACTTTTGCACTTGTATTAGTGTGGAAAAACACTTTTCGCACTTGTGTTAGTGTTGATAAACCACTTTTCGCACTTGTGTTAGTGTTGAAAAACCACTTTTCGCACTTGTTTTAGTGTTGAAAAACCACTTTTCGCACTTGTGTTAGTGTTGAAAAACCACTTTTCGCACTTGTGTTGGTGCAGGAAACCACTTTTGCACTTGTATTAGTGTGGAAAACACTTTTCGCACTTGTGTTAGTGTTGAAAAACCACTTTTCGCACTTGTGTTAGTGTTGAAAAACCACTTTTCGCACTTGTGATGGTGCAGAAAACCACTTTTGCACTTGTATTAGTGTGGAAAAACACTTTTTGCACTTGTGATGGTGTTGAAAAACCACTTTTCGCACTTGCGTTAGTGTGGAAAAACCACTTTTCGCACTTGTGTTAGTGTTGAAAAACCAATTTTCGCACTTGTGTTAGTGTTGAAAAACCACTTTTCGCACTTGTGTTGGTGGAGGAAACCACTTTTGCACTTGTATTAGTGTGGAAAAAACACTTTTCGCACTTGTCTTAGTGTTGAAAAACCACTTTTCGCACTTGTGTTAGTGTTGAAAAACCACTTTTCGCACTTGTGTTAGTGTTGAAAAACCACTTTTCGCACTTGTGTTAGTGTTGAAAAACCACTTTTCGCACTTGTGTTGGTGCAGGAAACCACTTTTGCACTTGTATTAGTGTGGAAAACCACTTTTCGCACTTGTGTTAGTGTTGAAAAACCACTTTTTGCACTTGTGTTAGTGTTGAAAAACCACTTTTCGCACTTGTGTTAGTGTTGAAAAACCACTTTTCGCACTTGTGTTGGTGCAGGAAACCACTTTTGCACTTGTATTAGTGTGGAAAAAACACTTTTCGCACTTTTGTTAGTGTTGAAAAACCACTTTTCGCACTTGTGTTAGTGTTGAAAAACCACTTTTCGCACTTGTGTTGGTGCAGGAAACCACTTTTGCACTTGTATTAGTGTGGAAAAAACACTTTTTGCACTTGTGATAGTGTTGAAAAACCACTTTTCGCACTTGTGTTAGTGTTGAAAAACCACATTTCGCACTTGTGTTGGTGCAGGAAACCACTTTTGCACTTGTATTAGTGTGGAAAAAACACTTTTTGCACTTGTGATAGTGTTGAAAAACCACTTTTCGCACTTGTGTTAGTCTTGAAAAACCACTTTTCGCACTTGTATTAGTGTGGAAAACCACTTTTCGCACTTGTGTTAGTGTTGAAAAACCACTTTTCGCACTTGTGTTAGTGTTGAAAAACCACTTTCTGCACTTGTGTTGGTGCAGGAAACCACTTCTGCACTTGTATTAGTGTGGAAAAAACACTTTTTGCCCTTGTGATAGTGTTGAAAAACCACTTTTCACACTTGTGTTAGTGTTGAAAAACCACTTTTCGCACTTGTGTTAGTGTTGAAAAACCACTTTTCGCACTTGTGTTGGTGCAGCAAACCACTTTTGCACTTGTATTAGTGTGGAAGAACCACTTTTCGCACTTGTGTTAGTGTTGAAAAACCACTTTTCGCACTTGTGTTGGTGCAGGAAACCACTTTTGCACTTGTATTAGTGTGGAAAAAACACTTTTTGCACTTGTGATAGTGTTGAAAAACCACTTTTCACACTTGTGTTAGTGTTGAAAAACCACTTTTCGCACTTGTGTTGGTGCAGCAAACCACTTTTGCACTTGTATTAGTGTGGAAAAAACACTTTTTGCACTTGTGATAGTGTTGAAAAACCACTTTTCGCACTTGTGTTAGTGTTGAAAAACCACTTTTCGCACTTGTGTTGGTGCAGGAAACCACTTGTGCACTTGTATTAGTGTGGAAAAACGACATTTCGCACTTGTGTTTGTGTTGAAAAACCACTTTTCGCACTTGTGTTGGTGCAGGAAACCACTTTTGCACTTGTATTAGTGTGGAAAAAACACTTTTTGCACTTGTGTTAGTGTTGATAAACCACTTTTCGCACTTGTGTTAGTGTTGAAAAACCACTTTTCGCACTTGTGTTGGTGCAGCAAACCACTTTTGCACTTGTATTAGTGTGGAAAAAACACTTTTTGCACTTGTGATAGTGTTGAAAAACCACTTTTCGCACTTGTGTTAGTGTTGAAAAACCACTTTTCGCACTTGTGTTGGTGCAGGAAACCACTTGTGCACTTGTATTAGTGTGGAAAAACGACATTTCGCACTTGTGTTTGTGTTGAAAAACCACTTTTCGCACTTGTGTTGGTGCAGGAAACCACTTTTGCACTTGTATTAGTGTGGAAAAAACACTTTTTGCACTTGTGTTAGTGTTGATAAACCACTTTTCGCACTTGTGTTAGTGTTGAAAAACCACTTTTCGCACTTGTTTTAGTGTTGAAAAACCACTTTTCGCACTTGTGTTAGTGTTGAAAAACCACTTTTCGCACTTGTGTTGGTGCAGGAAACCACTTTTGCACTTGTATTAGTGTGGAAAACACTTTTCGCACTTGTGTTAGTGTTGAAAAACCACTTTTCGCACTTGTGTTAGTGTTGAAAAACCACTTTTCGCACTTGTGTTGGTGCAGAAAACCACTTTTGCACTTGTATTAGTGTGGAAAAACACTTTTTGCACTTGTGATAGTGTTGAAAAACCAATTTTCGCACTTGTGTTAGTGTTGAAAAACCACTTTTCGCACTTGTGTTAGTGTTGAAAAACCACTTTTCGCACTTGTGTTGGTGCAGGAAACCACTTTTGCACTTGTATTAGTGTGGAAAAAACACTTTTCGCACTTGTGTTAGTGTTGAAAAACCACTTTTCGCACTTGTGTTAGTGTTGAAAAACCACTTTTCACACTTGTGTTAGTGTTGAAAAACCACTTTTCGCACTCGTGTTGGTGCAGGAAACAACTTTTGCACTTGTATTAGTGTGGAAAAAACAGTTTTTGCACTTGTGATAGTGTTGAAAACCCACTTTTCGAACTTGTGTTAGTGTTGAAAAACCACTTTTCGCACTTGTGTTGGTGCAGGAAACCACTTTTGCTCTTGTATTAGTGTGGAAAAACCACTTTTCGCACTTGTGTTAGTGTTGAAAAACCACTTTTCGCACTTGTGTTGGTGCAGGAAACCACTTTTGCACTTGTATTAGTGTGGAAAAAACACTTTTTGCACTTGTGATAGCGTTGAAAAACCACTTTTCGCACTTGTGTTAGTGTTGAAAAACCACTTTTCGCACTTGTGTTGGTGCAGGAAACCACTTTTGCACTTGTATTAGTGTGGAAAAACCACTTTTTGCACTTGTGTTAGTGTTGAAAAACCACTTTTTGCACTTGTGTTAGTGTTGAAAAACCACTTTTCGCACTTGTGTTGGTGCAGGAAACCACTTTTGCACTTGTATTAGTGTGGAAAAACCACTTTTCGCACTTGTGTTAGTGTTGAAAAACCACTTTTCGCACTTGTCTTAGTGTTGAAAAACCACTTTTCGCACTTGTGTTGGTGCTGGAAACCACTTTTGCACTTGTATTAGTGTGGAAAAACACTTTTCGCACTTGTGTTAGTGTTGATAAACCACTTTTCGCACTTGTGTTAGTGTTGAAAAACCACTTTTCGCACTTGTGTTAGTGTTGAAAAACGACTTTTCGCACTTGTGTTAGTGTTGAAAAACCACTTTTCGCACTTGTGTTAGTGTTGAAAAACCACTTTTCGCACTTGTGTTTGTGCAGGAAACCACTTTTTCACTTGTATTAGTGTGGACAAAAACACTTTTCGCACTTGTGTTAGTGTTGAAAAACCACTTTTCGCACTTGTGTTGGTGCAGGAAACCACTTTTGCACTTGTATTAGTGTGGAAAAAACACTTTTCGCACTTGTGTTAGTGTTGAAAACCCACTTTTAACACTTGTGTTAGTGTTGAAAAACCTCTTTTCGCACTTGTGTTAGTGTTGAAAAACCACTTTTCGCACTTGTGTTGGTGCAGGAAACCACTTTTGCACTTGTATGAGTGTGGAAAAAACACTTTTTGCACTTGTGATAGTGTTGAAAAACCACTTTTCGCACTTGTGTTAGTGTTGAAAAACCACTTTTCGCACTTGTGTTAGTGTTGAAAAACCACTTTTCGCTCTTGTGTTTGTGCAGGAAACCACTTTTGCACTTGTATTAGTGTGGAAAAAACACTTTTTGCACTTGTGATAGTGTTGAAAAACCACTTTTCGAACTTGTGTCAGTGTTGAAAACCACTTTTCGCAATTGTGTTGGTGCAGGAAACCACTTTTGCACTTGTATTAGTGTGGAAAAACCACTTTTCGCATTTGTGTTAGTGTTGAAAAACCACTTTTCGCACTTGTGTTAGTGTTGAAAAACCACTTTTTGCACTTGTGTTAGTGTTGAAAAACCACTTTTCGCACTTGTGTTGGTGCAGGAAACCACTTTTGCACTTGTATTAGTGTGGAAAAAACACTTTTTGCACTTGTGATAGCGTTGAAAAACCACTTTTCGCACTTGTGTTAGTGTTGAAAAACCACTTTTCGCACTTGTGTTGGTGCAGGAAACCACTTTTGCTCTTGTATTAGTGTGGAAAAACCACTTTTCGCACTTGCGTTAGTGTTGAAAAACCACTTTTTGCACTTGTGTTAGTGTTGAAATACCACTTTTCGCACTTGTGTTAGTGTTGAAAAACCACTTTTCGCACTTGTGTTGGTGCAGGAAACCACTTTTGCACTTGTATTAGTGTGGAAAAACACTTTTCGCACTTGTGTTAGTGTTGATAAACCACTTTTCGCACTTGTGTTAGTGTTGAAAAACCACTTTTCGCACTTGTTTTAGTGTTGAAAAACCACTTTTCGCACTTGTGTTAGTGCTGAAAAACCACTTTTCGCACTTGTGTTGGTGCAGGAAACCACTTTTGCACTTGTATTAGTGTGGAAAAACACTTTTCGCACTTGTGTTAGTGTTGAAAAACCACTTTTCGCACTTGTGTTAGTGTTGAAAAAACACTTTTCGCACTTGTGTTGGTGCAGAAAACCACTTTTGCTCTTATATTAGTGTGGAAAAACACTTTTTGCACTTGTGATAGTGTTGAAAAACCACCTTTCGCACTAGTGTTAGTGTTTAAAAACCACTTTTCGCACTTGTGTTAGTGTTGAAAAACCACTTTTCGCACTTGTGTTGGTGCAGGAAACCACTTTTGCACATGTATTTGTGTGGAAAAACACTTTTTGCACTTGTGATAGTGTTGAAAAACCACTTTTCACACTTGTGTTAGTGTTGAAAAACCACTTTTCGCACTTGTGTTAGTGTTGAAAAACCACTTTTCGCACTCGTGTTGGAGCAGGAAATCACTTTTGCACTTGTATTAGTGTGGAAAAAACACTTTTTGCACTTGTGATAGTGTTGAAAAACCACTTTTCCAACTTGTGTTAGTGTTGAAAAACCACTTTTTGCACTTGTGTTGGTGCAGAAACCACTTTTGCTCTTGTATTAGTGTGGAAAAACCACTTTTCGCACTTGTGTTAGTGTTGAAAAACCACTTTTCGCACTTGTGTTAGTGTTGAAAAACCACTTTTCGCACTTGTGTTAGTGTTGAAAAACCACTTTTCGCACTTGTGTTGGTGCAGGAAACCACTTTTGCACTTGTATTAGTGTGGAAAAAACACTTTTCGCACTTGTGTTAGTGTTGAAATACCACTTTTCACACTTGTGTTAGTGTTGAAAAAGCACTTTTCGCACTTGTGTTGGTGCAGGAAACCACTTTTGCACTTGTATTAGTGTGGAAAAAACACTTTTTGCACTTGTGATAGCGTTGAAAAACCACTTTTCGCACTTGTGTTAGTGTTGAAAAACCACTTTTCGCACTTGTGTTGGTGCAGGAAACCACTTTTGCACTTGTATTAGTGTGGAAAAACCACTTTTCGCACTTGCGTTAGTGTTGAAAAACCACTTTTCGCACTTGTGTTAGTGTTGAAAAACCACTTTTCGCACTTGTCTTAGTGTTGAAAAACCACTTTTCGCACTTGTGTTGGTGCTGGAAACCACTTTTGCACTTGTATTAGTGTGGAAAAACACTTTTCGCACTTGTGTTAGTGTTGATAAACCACTTTTCGCACTTGTGTTAGTGTTGAAAAACCACTTTTCGCACTTGTGTTAGTGTTGAAAAACGACTTTTCGCACTTGTGTTAGTGTTGAAAAACCACTTTTCGCACTTGTGTTAGTGTTGAAAAACCACTTTTCGCACTTGTGTTGGTGCAGGAAACCACTTTTTCACTTGTATTAGTGTGGACAAAAACACTTTTCGCACTTGTGTTAGTGTTGAAAAACCACTTTTCGCACTTGTGTTGGTGCAGGAAACCACTTTTGCACTTGTATTAGTGTGGAAAAAACACTTTTCGCACTTGTGTTAGTGTTGAAAAACCACTTTTAACACTTGTGTTAGTGTTGAAAAACCACTTTTCGCACTTGTGTTAGTGTTGAAAAACCACTTTTCGCACTTGTGTTGGTGCAGGAAACCACTTTTGCACTTGTATGAGTGTGGAAAAAACACTTTTTGCACTTGTGATAGTGTTGAAAAACCACTTTTCGCACATGTGTTAGTGTTGAAAAACCACTTTTCGCACTTGTGTTAGTGTTGAAAAACCACTTTTCGCTCTTGTGTTTGTGCAGGAAACCACTTTTGCACTTGTATTAGTGTGGAAAAAACACTTTTTGCACTTGTGATAGTGTTGAAAAACCACTTTTCGAACTTGTGTCAGTGTTGAAAACCACTTTTCGCACTTGTGTTGGTGCAGGAAACCACTTTTGCACTTGTATTAGTGTGGAAAAACCACTTTTCGCATTTGTGTTAGTGTTGAAAAACCACTTTTCGCACTTGTGTTAGTGTTGAAAAACCACTTTTCGCACTTGTGTTAGTGTTGAAAAACCACTTTTCGCACTTGTGTTGGTGCAGGAAACCACTTTTGCACTTGTATTAGTGTGGAAAAAACACTTTTTGCACTTGTGATATCGTTGAAAAACCACTTTTCGCACTTGTGTTAGTGTTGAAAAACCACTTTTCGCACTTGTGTTGGTGAAGGAAACCACTTTTGCTCTTGTATTAGTGTGGAAAAACCACTTTTCGCACTTGCGATAGTGTTGAAAAACCACTTTTTGCACTTGTGTTAGTGTTGAAATACCACTTTTCGCACTTGTGTTAGTGTTGAAAAACCACTTTTCGCACTTGTGTTGGTGCAGGAAACCACTTTTGCACTTGTGTTAGTGTGGAAAAACACTTTTCGCACTTGTGTTAGTGTTGAAATACCACTTTTCACACTTGTGTTAGTGTTGAAATACCACTTTTCACACTTGTGTTAGTGTTGAAAAAGCACTTTTCGCACTTGTGTTGGTGCAGGAAACCACTTTTGCACTTGTATTAGTGTGGAAAAAACACTTTTTGCACTTGTGATAGCGTTGAAAAACCACTTTTCGCACTTGTGTTAGTGTTGAAAAACCACTTTTCGCACTTGTGTTGGTGCAGGAAACCACTTTTGCACTTGTATTAGTGTGGAAAAACCACTTTTCGCACTTGCGTTAGTGTTGAAAAACCACTTCTCGCACTTGTGTTAGTGTTGAAAAACCACTTTTCGCACTTGTCTTAGTGTTGAAAAACCACTTTTCGCACTTGTGTTGGTGCTGGAAACCACTTTTGCACTTGTATTAGTGTGGAAAAACACTTTTCGCACTTGTGTTAGTGTTGATAAACCACTTTTCGCACTTGTGTTAGTGTTGAAAAACCACTTTTCGCACTTGTGTTAGTGTTGAAAAACGACTTTTCGCACTTGTGTTAGTGTTGAAAAACCACTTTTCGCACTTGTGTTAGTGTTGAAAAACCACTTTTCGCACTTGTGTTGGTGCAGGAAACCACTTTTTCACTTGTATTAGTGTGGACAAAAACACTTTTCGCACTTGTGTTAGTGTTGAAAAACCACTTTTCGCACTTGTGTTGGTGCAGGAAACCACTTTTGCACTTGTATTAGTGTGGAAAAAACACTTTTCGCACTTGTGTTAGTGTTGAAAAACCACTTTTGACACTTGTGTTAGTGTTGAAAAACCACTTTTCGCACTTGTGTTAGTGTTGAAAAACCACTTTTCGCACTTGTGTTGGTGCAGGAAACCACTTTTGCACTTGTATGAGTGTGGAAAAAACACTTTTTGCACTTGTGTTAGTGTTTAAAAACCACTTTTCGCACTTGTGTTAGTGTTGAAAACCACTTTTCGCACTTGTGTTGGTGCAGGAAACCACTTTTGCATTTGTATTAGTGTGGAAAAAACACTTTTTGCACTTGTGATAGCATTGAAAAACCACTTTTCGCACTTATGTTAGTGTTGAAAAACCACTTTTCGCACTTGTGTCAGGGTTGAAAACCACTTTTCGCACTTGTGTTGGTGCAGGAAACCACTTTTGCACTTGTATTAGTGTGGAAAAACACTTTTCGCACTTGTGTTAGTGTTGATAAACCACTTTTCGCACTTGTGTTAGTGTTGAAAAACCACTTTTCGCACTTGTTTTAGTGTTGAAAAACCACTTTTCGCACTTGTGTTAGTGTTGAAAAACCACTTTTCGCACTTGTGTTGGTGCAGGAAACCACTTTTGCACTTGTATTAGTGTGGAAAACACTTTTCGCACTTGTGTTAGTGTTGAAAAACCACTTTTCGCACTTGTGTTAGTGTTGAAAAACCACTTTTCGCACTTGTGATGGTGTAGAAAACCACTTTTGCACTTGTATTAGTGTGGAAAAACACTTTTTGCACTTGTGATAGTGTTGAAAAACCACTTTTCGCACTTGCGTTAGTGTGGAAAAACCACTTTTCGCACTTGTGTTAGTGTTGAAAAACCAATTTTCGCACTTGTGTTAGTGTTGAAAAACCACTTTTCGCACTTGTGTTGGTGGAGGAAACCACTTTTGCACTTGTATTAGTGTGGAAAAAACACTTTTCGCACTTGTCTTAGTGTTGAAAAACCACTTTTCGCACTTGTGTTAGTGTTGAAAAACCACTTTTCGCACTTGTGTTAGTGTTGAAAAACCACTTTTCGCACTTGTGTTAGTGTTGAAAAACCACTTTTCGCACTTGTGTTGGTGCAGGAAACCACTTTTGCACTTGTATTAGTGTGGAAAAAACACTTTTCGCACTTTTGTTAGTGTTGAAAAACCACTTTTCGCACTTGTGTTAGTGTTGAAAAACCACTTTTCGCACTTGTGTTGGTGCAGGAAACCACTTTTGCACTTGTATTAGTGTGGAAAAAACACTTTTTGCACTTGTGATAGTGTTGAAAAACCACTTTTTGCACTTGTGTTAGTGTTGAAAAACCACATTTCGCACTTCTGTTGGTGCAGGAAACCACTTTTGCACTTGTATTAGTGTGGAAAAAACACTTTTTGCACTTGTGATAGTGTTGAAAAACCACTTTTCGCACTTGTGTTAGTCTTGAAAAACCACTTTTCGCACTTGTATTAGTGTGGAAAACCACTTTTCGCACTTGTGTTAGTGTTGAAAAACCACTTTCTGCACTTGTGTTGGTGCAGGAAACCACTTCTGCACTTGTATTAGTGTGGAAAAAACACTTTTTGCCCTTGTGATAGTGTTGAAAAACCACTTTTCACACTTGTGTTAGTGTTGAAAAACCACTTTTCGCACTTGTGTTAGTGTTGAAAAACCACTTTTCGCACTTGTGTTGGTGCAGCAAACCACTTTTGCACTTGTATTAGTGTGGAAGAACCACTTTTCGCACTTGTGTTAGTGTTGAAAAACCACTTTTCGCACTTGTGTTGGTGCAGGAAACCACTTTTGCACTTGTATTAGTGTGGAAAAAACACTTTTTGCACTTGTGATAGTGTTGAAAAACCACTTTTCACACTTGTGTTAGTGTTGAAAAACCACTTTTCGCACTTGTGTTGGTGCAGCAAACCACTTTTGCACTTGTATTAGTGTGGAAAAAACAATTTTTGCACTTGTGATAGTGTTGAAAAACCACTTTTCGCACTTGTGTTAGTGTTGAAAAACCACTTTTCGCACTTGTGTTGGTGCAGGAAACCACTTGTGCACTTGTATTAGTGTGGAAAAACCACTTTTCGCACTTGTGTTAGTGTTGAAAAACCACTTTTCGCACTTGTGTTAGTGTTGAAAAACCACTTTTCGCACTTGTGTTTGTGTTGAAAAACCACTTTGCGCACTTGTGTTAGTGTTGAAAAACCACTTTTTGCACTTGTGTTGGTGCAGGAAACCACTTTTGCACTTGTATTAGTGTGGAAAAACCACTTTTCGCACTTGTGTTAGTGTTGAAAAACCACTTTTCGCACTTGTGTTAGTGTTGAAAAACCACTTTTAACACTTGTGTTAGTGTTGAAAAACCACTTTTCCCACTTGTGTTGGTGCAGGAAACCACTTTTGCACTTGTATTAGTGTGGAAAAACGACATTTCGAACTTGTGTTAGTGTTGAAAAACCACTTTTCGCACTTGTGTTAGTGTTGAAAAACCACTTTTCGCACTTGTGTTGGTGCAGGAAACCACTTTTGCACTTGTATTAGTGTGGAAAAAACACTTTTCGCACTTGTGTTAGTGTTGAAAAATCACTTTTCGCACTTGTGTTAGTGTTGAAGAACCACTTTTTGTACTTGTGATAGTGTTGAAAAACCACTTTTCGCACTTGTGTTGGTGCAGGAAACCACTTTCGCACTTGTATTAGTGTGGAAAAACCACTTTTCGCACTTGTGTTAGTGTTGAAAAACCACTTTTCCCACCTGTGTTAGTGTTGAAAAACCACTTTTCGCACTTGTGTTAGTGTTGAAAAACCACTTTTCGCACTTGTGTTATTGTTGAAAAACCACTTTTCGCACTTGTGTTAGTGTTGAAAAAACACTTTTCGCACTTGTTTTGGTGCAGGAAACCACTTTTGCACTTGTATTAGTGTGGAAAAAACACTTTTCGCACTTGTGTTAGTGTTTAAAAACCACTTTTCGCACTTGTGTTAGTGTTGAAAACCACTTTTCGCACTTGTGTTGGTGCAGGAAACCACTTTTGCATTTGTATTAGTGTGGAAAAAACACTTTTTGCACTTGTGATAGCGTTGAAAAACCACTTTTCGCACTTGTGTTAGTGTTGAAAAACCACTTTTCGCACTTGTATTGGTGCAGGAAACCACTTTTGCACTTGTATTAGTGTGGAAAAACCACTTTTCGCACTTGTGTTAGTGTTGAAAAACCACTTTTCGCACTTGTGTCAGGGTTGAAAACCACTTTTCGCACTTGTGTTGGTGCAGGAAACCACTTTTGCACTTGTATTAGTGTGGAAAAACACTTTTCGCACTTGTGTTAGTGTTGATAAACCACTTTTCGCACTTGTGTTAGTGTTGAAAAACCACTTTTCGCACTTGTTTTAGTGTTGAAAAACCACTTTTCGCACTTGTGTTAGTGTTGAAAAACCACTTTTCGCACTTGTGTTGGTGCAGGAAACCACTTTTGCACTTGTATTAGTGTGGAAAACACTTTTCGCACTTGTGTTAGTGTTGAAAAACCACTTTTCGCACTTGTGTTAGTGTTGAAAAACCACTTTTCGCACTTGTGATGGTGCAGAAAACCACTTTTGCACTTGTATTAGTGTGGAAAAACACTTTTTGCACTTGTGATAGTGTTGAAAAACCACTTTTCGCACTTGCGTTAGTGTGGAAAAACCACTTTTCGCACTTGTGTTAGTGTTGAAAAACCACTTTTCGCACTTGTGTTGGTGCAGGAAACCACTTTTGCACTTGTATTAGTGTGGAAAAAACACTTTTTGCACTTGTGATAGTGTTGAAAAACCACTTTTCGCACTTGTGTTAGTGTTGAAAAACCACTTTTCGCATTTGTGTTGGTGCAGGAAACCACTTTTGCACTTGTATTAGTGTGGAAAAAACACTTTTCGCACTTGTGTTAGTGTTGAAAAACCACTTTTTGCACTTGTGTTAGTGTTGAAAAACCACTTTTCGCACTTGTGTTAGTGTTGAAAAACCACTTTTCGCACTTGTGTTGGTGCAGGAAACCACTTTTGCACTTGTATTAGTGTGGAAAAAACACTTTTTGCACTTGTGTTAGTGTTGATAAACCACTTTTCGCACTTGTGTTAGTGTTGAAAAACCACTTTTCGCACTTGTTTTAGTGTTGAAAAACCACTTTTCGCACTTGTGTTAGTGTTGAAAAACCACTTTTCGCACTTGTGTTGGTGCAGGAAACCACTTTTGCACTTGTATTAGTGTGGAAAACACTTTTCGCACTTGTGTTAGTGTTGATAAACCACTTTTCGCACTTGTGTTAGTGTTGAAAAACCACTTTTCGCACTTGTGTTGGTGCAGAAAACCACTTTTGCACTTGTATTAGTGTGGAAAAACACTTTTTGCACTTGTGATAGTGTTGAAAAACCACTTTTCGCACTTGTGTTAGTGTTGAAAAACCACTTTTCGCACTTGTGTTAGTGTTGAAAAACCACTTTTCGCACTTGTGTTGGTGCAGGAAACCACTTTTGCACTTGTATTAGTGTGGAAAAAACACTTTTCGCACTTGTGTTAGTGTTGAAAAACCACTTTTCGCACTTGTGTTAGTGTTGAAAAACCACTTTTCACACTTGTGTTAGTGTTGAAAAACCACTTTTCGCACTCGTGTTGGTGCAGGAAACAACTTTTGCACTTGTATTAGTGTGGAAAAAACAGTTTTTGCACTTGTGATAGTGTTGAAAACCCACTTTTCGAACTTGTGTTAGAGTTGAAAAACCACTTTTCGCACTTGTGTTGGTGCAGGAAACCACTTTTGCACTTGTATTAGTGTGGAAAAAACACTTTTTGCACTTGTGATAGCGTTGAAAAACCACTTTTCGCACTTGTGTTAGTGTTGAAAAACCACTTTTCGCACTTGTGTTGGTGCAGGAAACCACTTTTGCTCTTGTATTAGTGTGGAAAAACCACTTTTCGCACTTGCGTTAGTGTTGAAAAACCACTTTTTGCACTTGTGTTAGTGTTGAAATACCACTTTTCGCACTTGTGTTAGTGTTGAAAAACCACTTTTCGCACTTGTGTTGGTGCAGGAAACCACTTTTGCACTTGTATTAGTGTGGAAAAACACTTTTCGCACTTGTGTTAGTGTTGATAAACCACTTTTCGCACTTGTGTTAGTGTTGAAAAACCACTTTTCGCACTTGTTTTAGTGTTGAAAAACCACTTTTCGCACTTGTGTTAGTGCTGAAAAACCACTTTTCGCACTTGTGTTGGTGCAGGAAACCACTTTTGCACTTGTATTAGTGTGGAAAAAACACTTTTCGCACTTGTGTTAGTGTTGAAAAACCACTTTTCGCACTTGTGTTAGTGTTGAAAAAACACTTTTCGCACTTGTGTTGGTGCAGAAAACCACTTTTGCTCTTATATTAGTGTGGAAAAACACTTTTTGCACTTGTGATAGTGTTGAAAAACCACCTTTCGCACTAGTGTTAGTGTTTAAAAACCACTTTTCGCACTTGTGTTAGTGTTGAAAAACCACTTTTCGCACTTGTGTTGGTGCAGGAAACCACTTTTGCACATGTATTTGTGTGGAAAAACACTTTTTGCACTTGTGATAGTGTTGAAAAACCACTTTTCACACTTGTGTTAGTGTTGAAAAACCACTTTTCGCACTTGTGTTAGTGTTGAAAAACCACTTTTCGCACTCGTGTTGGAGTAGGAAATCACTTTTGCACTTGTATTAGTGTGGAAAAAACACTTTTTGCACTTGTGATAGTGTTGAAAAACCACTTTTCGAACTTGTGTTAGTGTTGAAAAACCACTTTTTGCACTTGTGTTGGTGCAGAAACCACTTTTGCTCTTGTATTAGTGTGGAAAACCACTTTTCGCACTTGTGTTAGTGTTGAAAAACCACTTTTCGCACTTGTGTTAGTGTTGAAAAACCACTTTTCGCACTTGTGTTAGTGTTGAAAAACCACTTTTCGCACTTGTGTTGGTGCAGGAAACCACTTTTGCACTTGTATTAGTGTGGAAAAAACACTTTTCGCACTTGTGTTAGTGTTGAAATACCACTTTTCACACTTGTGTTAGTGTTGAAAAAGCACTTTTCGCACTTGTGTTGGTGCAGGAAACCACTTTTGCACTTGTATTAGTGTGGAAAAAACACTTTTTGCACTTGTGATAGCGTTGAAAAACCACTTTTCGCACTTGTGTTAGTGTTGAAAAACCACTTTTCGCACTTGTGTTGGTGCAGGAAACCACTTTTGCACTTGTATTAGTGTGGAAAAACCACTTTTCGCACTTGCGTTAGTGTTGAAAAACCACTTTTCGCACTTGTGTTAGTGTTGAAAAACCACTTTTCGCACTTGTCTTAGTGTTGAAAAACCACTTTTCGCACTTGTGTTGGTGCTGGAAACCACTTTTGCACTTGTATTAGTGTGGAAAAACACTTTTCGCACTTGTGTTAGTGTTGATAAACCACTTTTCGCACTTGTGTTAGTGTTGAAAAACCACTTTTCGCACTTGTGTTAGTGTTGAAAAACGACTTTTCGCACTTGTGTTAGTGTTGAAAAACCACTTTTCGCACTTGTGTTAGTGTTGAAAAACCACTTTTCGCACTTGTGTTGGTGCAGGAAACCACTTTTTCACTTGTATTAGTGTGGACAAAAACACTTTTCGCACTTGTGTTAGTGTTGAAAAACCACTTTTCGCACTTGTGTTGGTGCAGGAAACCACTTTTGCACTTGTATTAGTGTGGAAAAAACACTTTTCGCACTTGTGTTAGTGTTGAAAAACCACTTTTGACACTTGTGTTAGTGTTGAAAAACCACTTTTCGCACTTGTGTTAGTGTTGAAAAACCACTTTTCGCACTTGTGTTGGTGCAGGAAACCACTTTTGCACTTGTATGAGTGTGGAAAAAACACTTTTTGCACTTGTGATAGTGTTGAAAAACCACTTTTCGCACATGTGTTAGTGTTGAAAAACCACTTTTCGCACTTGTGTTAGTGTTGAAAAACCACTTTTCGCTCTTGTGTTTGTGCAGGAAACCACTTTTGCACTTGTATTAGTGTGGAAAAAACACTTTTTGCACTTGTGATAGTGTTGAAAAACCACTTTTCGAACTTGTGTCAGTGTTGAAAACCACTTTTCGCACTTGTGTTGGTGCAGGAAACCACTTTTGCACTTGTATTAGTGTGGAAAAACCACTTTTCGCATTTGTGTTAGTGTTGAAAAACCACTTTTCGCACTTGTGTTAGTGTTGAAAAACCACTTTTCGCACTTGTGTTAGTGTTGAAAAACCACTTTTCGCACTTGTGTTGGTGCAGGAAACCACTTTTGCACTTGTATTAGTGTGGAAAAAACACTTTTTGCACTTGTGATAGCGTTGAAAAACCACTTTTCGCACTTGTGTTAGTGTTGAAAAACCACTTTTCGCACTTGTGTTGGTGAAGGAAACCACTTTTGCTCTTGTATTAGTGTGGAAAAACCACTTTTCGCACTTGCGTTAGTGTTGAAAAACCACTTTTTGCACTTGTGTTAGTGTTGAAATACCACTTTTCGCACTTGTGTTAGTGTTGAAAAACCACTTTTCGCACTTGTGTTGGTGCAGGAAACCACTTTTGCACTTGTGTTAGTGTGGAAAAACACTTTTCGCACTTGTGTTAGTGTTGATAAACCACTTTTCGCACTTGTGTTAGTGTTGAAAAACCACTTTTCGCACTTGTTTTAGCGTTGAAAAACCACTTTTCGCACTTGTGTTAGTGCTGAAAAACCACTTTTCGCACTTGTGTTGGTTCAGGAAACCACTTTTGCACTTGTATTAGTGTGGAAAAAACACTTTTCGCACTTGTGTTAGTGTTGAAAAACCACTTTTCGCACTTGTGTTAGTGTTGAAAAAACACTTTTCGCACTTGTGTTGGTGCAGAAAACCACTTTTGCTCTTGTATTAGTGTGGAAAAACACTTTTTGCACTTGTGATAGTGTTGAAAAACCACCTTTCGCACTTGTGTTAGTGTTTAAAAACCACTTTTCGCACTTGTGTTAGTGTTGAAAAACCACTTTTCGCACTTGTGTTGGTGCAGGAAACCACTTTTGCACATGTATTTGTGTGGAAAAACACTTTTTGCACTTGTGATAGTGTTGAAAAACCACTTTTCGCACTTGTGTTAGTGTTGAAAAACCACTTTTCTATCTTGTGTTAGTGTTGAAAAACCACTTTTCGCACTTGTGTTGGAGCAGGAAATCACTTTTGCACTTGTATTAGTGTGGAAAAAACACTTTTTGCACTTGTGATAGTGTTGAAAAACCACTTTTCGAACTTGTGTTAGTGTTGAAAAACCACTTTTTGCACTTGTGTTGGTGCAGGAAACCACTTTTGCTCTTGTATTAGTGTGGAAAAACCACTTTTCACACTTGTGTTAGTGTTGAAAAACCACTTTTCGCACTTGTGTTGGTGCAGCAAACCACTTTTGCACTTGTATTAGTGTGGAAAAAACACTTTTTGCACTTGTGATAGTGTTGAAAAACCACTTTTCGCACTTGTGTTAGTGTTGAAAAACCACTTTTCGCACTTGTGTTGGTGCAGGAAACCACTTGTGCACTTGTATTAGTGTGGAAAAACCACTTTTCGCACTTGTGTTAGTGTTGAAAAACCACTTTTCGCACTTGTGTTAGTGTTGAAAAACCACTTTTCGCACTTGTGTTTGTGTTGAAAAACCACTTTGCGCACTTGTGTTAGTGTTGAAAAACCACTTTTTGCACTTGTGTTGGTGCAGGAAACCACTTTTGCACTTGTATTAGTGTGGAAAAACCACTTTTCGCACTTGTGTTAGTGTTGAAAAACCACTTTTCGCACTTGTGTTAGTGTTGAAAAACCACTTTTAACACTTGTGTTAGTGTTGAAAAACCACTTTTCCCACTTGTGTTGGTGCAGGAAACCACTTTTGCACTTGTATTAGTGTGGAAAAACGACATTTCGCACTTGTGTTAGTGTTGAAAAACCACTTTTCGCACTTGTGTTAGTGTTGAAAAACCACTTTTCGCACTTGTGTTGGTGCAGGAAACCACTTTTGCACTTGTATTAGTGTGGAAAAAACACTTTTCGCACTTGTGTTAGTGTTGAGAAACCACTTTTCGCACTTGTGTTAGTGTTGAAAAACCACTTTTCGCACTTGTGTTAGTGTTGAAAAACCACTTTTTGTACTTGTGATAGTGTTGAAAAACCACTTTTCGCACTTGTGTTGGTGCAGGAAACCACTTTCGCACTTGTATTAGTGTGGAAAAACCACTTTTCGCACTTGTGTTAGTGTTGAAAAACCACTTTTCCCACTTGTGTTAGTGTTGAAAAACCACTTTTCGCACTTGTGTTAGTGTTGAAAAACCACTTTTCGCACTTGTGTTATTGTTGAAAAACCACTTTTCGCACTTGTGTTAGTGTTGAAAAAACACTTTTCGCACTTGTTTTGGTGCAGGAAACCACTTTTGCACTTGTATTAGTGTGGAAAAAACACTTTTCGCACTTGTGTTAGTGTTTAAAAACCACTTTTCGCACTTGTGTTAGTGTTGAAAACCACTTTTCGCACTTGTGTTGGTGCAGGAAACCACTTTTGCATTTGTATTAGTGTGGAAAAAACACTTTTTGCACTTGTGATAGCGTTGAAAAACCACTTTTCGCACTTGTGTTAGTGTTGAAAAACCACTTTTCGCACTTGTATTGGTGCAGGAAACCACTTTTGCACTTGTATTAGTGTGGAAAAACCACTTTTCGCACTTATGTTAGTGTTGAAAAACCACTTTTCGCACTTGTGTCAGGGTTGAAAACCACTTTTCGCACTTGTGTTGGTGCAGGAAACCACTTTTGCACTTGTATTAGTGTGGAAAAACACTTTTCGCACTTGTGTTAGTGTTGATAAACCACTTTTCGCACTTGTGTTAGTGTTGAAAAACCACTTTTCGCACTTGTTTTAGTGTTGAAAAACCACTTTTCGCACTTGTGTTAGTGTTGAAAAACCACTTTTCGCACTTGTGTTGGTGCAGGAAACCACTTTTGCACTTGTATTAGTGTGGAAAACACTTTTCGCACTTGTGTTAGTGTTGAAAAACCACTTTTCGCACTTGTGTTAGTGTTGAAAAACCACTTTTCGCACTTGTGATGGTGCAGAAAACCACTTTTGCACTTGTATTAGTGTGGAAAAACACTTTTTGCACTTGTGATGGTGTTGAAAAACCACTTTTCGCACTTGCGTTAGTGTGGAAAAACCACTTTTCGCACTTGTGTTAGTGTTGAAAAACCAATTTTCGCACTTGTGTTAGTGTTGAAAAACCACTTTTCGCACTTGTGTTGGTGGAGGAAACCACTTTTGCACTTGTATTAGTGTGGAAAAAACACTTTTCGCACTTGTCTTAGTGTTGAAAAACCACTTTTCGCACTTGTGTTAGTGTTGAAAAACCACTTTTCGCACTTGTGTTAGTGTTGAAAAACCACTTTTCGCACTTGTGTTAGTGTTGAAAAACCACTTTTCGCACTTGTGTTGGTGCAGGAAACCACTTTTGCACTTGTATTAGTGTGGAAAACCACTTTTCGCACTTGTGTTAGTGTTGAAAAACCACTTTTTGCACTTGTGTTAGTGTTGAAAAACCACTTTTCGCACTTGTGTTAGTGTTGAAAAACCACTTTTCGCACTTGTGTTGGTGCAGGAAACCACTTTTGCACTTGTATTAGTGTGGAAAAAACACTTTTCGCACTTTTGTTAGTGTTGAAAAACCACTTTTCGCACTTGTGTTAGTGTTGAAAAACCACTTTTCGCACTTGTGTTGGTGCAGGAAACCACTTTTGCACTTGTATTAGTGTGGAAAAAACACTTTTTGCACTTGTGATAGTGTTGAAAAACCACTTTTCGCACTTGTGTTAGTGTTGAAAAACCACATTTCGCACTTGTGTTGGTGCAGGAAACCACTTTTGCACTTGTATTAGTGTGGAAAAAACACTTTTTGCACTTGTGATAGTGTTGAAAAACCACTTTTCGCACTTGTGTTAGTCTTGAAAAACCACTTTTCGCACTTGTATTAGTGTGGAAAACCACTTTTCGCACTTGTGTTAGTGTTGAAAAACCACTTTTCGCACTTGTGTTAGTGTTGAAAAACCACTTTCTGCACTTGTGTTGGTGCAGGAAACCACTTCTGCACTTGTATTAGTGTGGAAAAAACACTTTTTGCCCTTGTGATAGTGTTGAAAAACCACTTTTCACACTTGTGTTAGTGTTGAAAAACCACTTTTCGCACTTGTGTTAGTGTTGAAAAACCACTTTTCGCACTTGTGTTGGTGCAGCAAACCACTTTTGCACTTGTATTAGTGTGGAAGAACCACTTTTCGCACTTGTGTTAGTGTTGAAAAACCACTTTTCGCACTTGTGTTGGTGCAGGAAACCACTTTTGCACTTGTATTAGTGTGGAAAAAACACTTTTTGCACTTGTGATAGTGTTGAAAAACCACTTTTCACACTTGTGTTAGTGTTGAAAAACCACTTTTCGCACTTGTGTTGGTGCAGCAAACCACTTTTGCACTTGTATTAGTGTGGAAAAAACACTTTTTGCACTTGTGATAGTGTTGAAAAACCACTTTTCGCACTTGTGTTAGTGTTGAAAAACCACTTTTCGCACTTGTGTTGGTGCAGGAAACCACTTGTGCACTTGTATTAGTGTGGAAAAACGACATTTCGCACTTGTGTTTGTGTTGAAAAACCACTTTTCGCACTTGTGTTGGTGCAGGAAACCACTTTTGCACTTGTATTAGTGTGGAAAAAACACTTTTTGCACTTGTGTTAGTGTTGATAAACCACTTTTCGCACTTGTGTTAGTGTTGAAAAACCACTTTTCGCACTTGTGTTGGTGCAGCAAACCACTTTTGCACTTGTATTAGTGTGGAAAAAACACTTTTTGCACTTGTGATAGTGTTGAAAAACCACTTTTCGCACTTGTGTTAGTGTTGAAAAACCACTTTTCGCACTTGTGTTGGTGCAGGAAACCACTTGTGCACTTGTATTAGTGTGGAAAAACGACATTTCGCACTTGTGTTTGTGTTGAAAAACCACTTTTCGCACTTGTGTTGGTGCAGGAAACCACTTTTGCACTTGTATTAGTGTGGAAAAAACACTTTTTGCACTTGTGTTAGTGTTGATAAACCACTTTTCGCACTTGTGTTAGTGTTGAAAAACCACTTTTCGCACTTGTTTTAGTGTTGAAAAACCACTTTTCGCACTTGTGTTAGTGTTGAAAAACCACTTTTCGCACTTGTGTTGGTGCAGGAAACCACTTTTGCACTTGTATTAGTGTGGAAAACACTTTTCGCACTTGTGTTAGTGTTGAAAAACCACTTTTCGCACTTGTGTTAGTGTTGAAAAACCACTTTTCGCACTTGTGTTGGTGCAGAAAACCACTTTTGCACTTGTATTAGTGTGGAAAAACACTTTTTGCACTTGTGATAGTGTTGAAAAACCAATTTTCGCACTTGTGTTAGTGTTGAAAAACCACTTTTCGCACTTGTGTTAGTGTTGAAAAACCACTTTTCGCACTTGTGTTGGTGCAGGAAACCACTTTTGCACTTGTATTAGTGTGGAAAAAACACTTTTCGCACTTGTGTTAGTGTTGAAAAACCACTTTTCGCACTTGTGTTAGTGTTGAAAAACCACTTTTCACACTTGTGTTAGTGTTGAAAAACCACTTTTCGCACTCGTGTTGGTGCAGGAAACAACTTTTGCACTTGTATTAGTGTGGAAAAAACAGTTTTTGCACTTGTGATAGTGTTGAAAACCCACTTTTCGAACTTGTGTTAGTGTTGAAAAACCACTTTTCGCACTTGTGTTGGTGCAGGAAACCACTTTTGCTCTTGTATTAGTGTGGAAAAACCACTTTTCGCACTTGTGTTAGTGTTGAAAAACCACTTTTCGCACTTGTGTTGGTGCAGGAAACCACTTTTGCACTTGTATTAGTGTGGAAAAAACACTTTTTGCACTTGTGATAGCGTTGAAAAACCACTTTTCGCACTTGTGTTAGTGTTGAAAAACCACTTTTCGCACTTGTGTTGGTGCAGGAAACCACTTTTGCACTTGTATTAGTGTGGAAAAACCACTTTTTGCACTTGTGTTAGTGTTGAAAAACCACTTTTTGCACTTGTGTTAGTGTTGAAAAACCACTTTTCGCACTTGTGTTGGTGCAGGAAACCACTTTTGCACTTGTATTAGTGTGGAAAAACCACTTTTCGCACTTGTGTTAGTGTTGAAAAACCACTTTTCGCACTTGTCTTAGTGTTGAAAAACCACTTTTCGCACTTGTGTTGGTGCTGGAAACCACTTTTGCACTTGTATTAGTGTGGAAAAACACTTTTCGCACTTGTGTTAGTGTTGATAAACCACTTTTCGCACTTGTGTTAGTGTTGAAAAACCACTTTTCGCACTTGTGTTAGTGTTGAAAAACGACTTTTCGCACTTGTGTTAGTGTTGAAAAACCACTTTTCGCACTTGTGTTAGTGTTGAAAAACCACTTTTCGCACTTGTGTTTGTGCAGGAAACCACTTTTTCACTTGTATTAGTGTGGACAAAAACACTTTTCGCACTTGTGTTAGTGTTGAAAAACCACTTTTCGCACTTGTGTTGGTGCAGGAAACCACTTTTGCACTTGTATTAGTGTGGAAAAAACACTTTTCGCACTTGTGTTAGTGTTGAAAACCCACTTTTAACACTTGTGTTAGTGTTGAAAAACCTCTTTTCGCACTTGTGTTAGTGTTGAAAAACCACTTTTCGCACTTGTGTTGGTGCAGGAAACCACTTTTGCACTTGTATGAGTGTGGAAAAAACACTTTTTGCACTTGTGATAGTGTTGAAAAACCACTTTTCGCACTTGTGTTAGTGTTGAAAAACCACTTTTCGCACTTGTGTTAGTGTTGAAAAACCACTTTTCGCTCTTGTGTTTGTGCAGGAAACCACTTTTGCACTTGTATTAGTGTGGAAAAAACACTTTTTGCACTTGTGATAGTGTTGAAAAACCACTTTTCGAACTTGTGTCAGTGTTGAAAACCACTTTTCGCAATTGTGTTGGTGCAGGAAACCACTTTTGCACTTGTATTAGTGTGGAAAAACCACTTTTCGCATTTGTGTTAGTGTTGAAAAACCACTTTTCGCACTTGTGTTAGTGTTGAAAAACCACTTTTTGCACTTGTGTTAGTGTTGAAAAACCACTTTTCGCACTTGTGTTGGTGCAGGAAACCACTTTTGCACTTGTATTAGTGTGGAAAAAACACTTTTTGCACTTGTGATAGCGTTGAAAAACCACTTTTCGCACTTGTGTTAGTGTTGAAAAACCACTTTTCGCACTTGTGTTGGTGCAGGAAACCACTTTTGCTCTTGTATTAGTGTGGAAAAACCACTTTTCGCACTTGCGTTAGTGTTGAAAAACCACTTTTTGCACTTGTGTTAGTGTTGAAATACCACTTTTCGCACTTGTGTTAGTGTTGAAAAACCACTTTTCGCACTTGTGTTGGTGCAGGAAACCACTTTTGCACTTGTATTAGTGTGGAAAAACACTTTTCGCACTTGTGTTAGTGTTGATAAACCACTTTTCGCACTTGTGTTAGTGTTGAAAAACCACTTTTCGCACTTGTTTTAGTGTTGAAAAACCACTTTTCGCACTTGTGTTAGTGCTGAAAAACCACTTTTCGCACTTGTGTTGGTGCAGGAAACCACTTTTGCACTTGTATTAGTGTGGAAAAACACTTTTCGCACTTGTGTTAGTGTTGAAAAACCACTTTTCGCACTTGTGTTAGTGTTGAAAAAACACTTTTCGCACTTGTGTTGGTGCAGAAAACCACTTTTGCTCTTATATTAGTGTGGAAAAACACTTTTTGCACTTGTGATAGTGTTGAAAAACCACCTTTCGCACTAGTGTTAGTGTTTAAAAACCACTTTTCGCACTTGTGTTAGTGTTGAAAAACCACTTTTCGCACTTGTGTTGGTGCAGGAAACCACTTTTGCACATGTATTTGTGTGGAAAAACACTTTTTGCACTTGTGATAGTGTTGAAAAACCACTTTTCACACTTGTGTTAGTGTTGAAAAACCACTTTTCGCACTTGTGTTAGTGTTGAAAAACCACTTTTCGCACTCGTGTTGGAGCAGGAAATCACTTTTGCACTTGTATTAGTGTGGAAAAAACACTTTTTGCACTTGTGATAGTGTTGAAAAACCACTTTTCCAACTTGTGTTAGTGTTGAAAAACCACTTTTTGCACTTGTGTTGGTGCAGAAACCACTTTTGCTCTTGTATTAGTGTGGAAAAACCACTTTTCGCACTTGTGTTAGTGTTGAAAAACCACTTTTCGCACTTGTGTTAGTGTTGAAAAACCACTTTTCGCACTTGTGTTAGTGTTGAAAAACCACTTTTCGCACTTGTGTTGGTGCAGGAAACCACTTTTGCACTTGTATTAGTGTGGAAAAAACACTTTTCGCACTTGTGTTAGTGTTGAAATACCACTTTTCACACTTGTGTTAGTGTTGAAAAAGCACTTTTCGCACTTGTGTTGGTGCAGGAAACCACTTTTGCACTTGTATTAGTGTGGAAAAAACACTTTTTGCACTTGTGATAGCGTTGAAAAACCACTTTTCGCACTTGTGTTAGTGTTGAAAAACCACTTTTCGCACTTGTGTTGGTGCAGGAAACCACTTTTGCACTTGTATTAGTGTGGAAAAACCACTTTTCGCACTTGCGTTAGTGTTGAAAAACCACTTTTCGCACTTGTGTTAGTGTTGAAAAACCACTTTTCGCACTTGTCTTAGTGTTGAAAAACCACTTTTCGCACTTGTGTTGGTGCTGGAAACCACTTTTGCACTTGTATTAGTGTGGAAAAACACTTTTCGCACTTGTGTTAGTGTTGATAAACCACTTTTCGCACTTGTGTTAGTGTTGAAAAACCACTTTTCGCACTTGTGTTAGTGTTGAAAAACGACTTTTCGCACTTGTGTTAGTGTTGAAAAACCACTTTTCGCACTTGTGTTAGTGTTGAAAAACCACTTTTCGCACTTGTGTTGGTGCAGGAAACCACTTTTTCACTTGTATTAGTGTGGACAAAAACACTTTTCGCACTTGTGTTAGTGTTGAAAAACCACTTTTCGCACTTGTGTTGGTGCAGGAAACCACTTTTGCACTTGTATTAGTGTGGAAAAAACACTTTTCGCACTTGTGTTAGTGTTGAAAAACCACTTTTAACACTTGTGTTAGTGTTGAAAAACCACTTTTCGCACTTGTGTTAGTGTTGAAAAACCACTTTTCGCACTTGTGTTGGTGCAGGAAACCACTTTTGCACTTGTATGAGTGTGGAAAAAACACTTTTTGCACTTGTGATAGTGTTGAAAAACCACTTTTCGCACATGTGTTAGTGTTGAAAAACCACTTTTCGCACTTGTGTTAGTGTTGAAAAACCACTTTTCGCTCTTGTGTTTGTGCAGGAAACCACTTTTGCACTTGTATTAGTGTGGAAAAAACACTTTTTGCACTTGTGATAGTGTTGAAAAACCACTTTTCGAACTTGTGTCAGTGTTGAAAACCACTTTTCGCACTTGTGTTGGTGCAGGAAACCACTTTTGCACTTGTATTAGTGTGGAAAAACCACTTTTCGCATTTGTGTTAGTGTTGAAAAACCACTTTTCGCACTTGTGTTAGTGTTGAAAAACCACTTTTCGCACTTGTGTTAGTGTTGAAAAACCACTTTTCGCACTTGTGTTGGTGCAGGAAACCACTTTTGCACTTGTATTAGTGTGGAAAAAACACTTTTTGCACTTGTGATATCGTTGAAAAACCACTTTTCGCACTTGTGTTAGTGTTGAAAAACCACTTTTCGCACTTGTGTTGGTGAAGGAAACCACTTTTGCTCTTGTATTAGTGTGGAAAAACCACTTTTCGCACTTGCGATAGTGTTGAAAAACCACTTTTTGCACTTGTGTTAGTGTTGAAATACCACTTTTCGCACTTGTGTTAGTGTTGAAAAACCACTTTTCGCACTTGTGTTGGTGCAGGAAACCACTTTTGCACTTGTGTTAGTGTGGAAAAACACTTTTCGCACTTGTGTTAGTGTTGATAAACCACTTTTCGCACTTGTGTTAGTGTTGAAAAACCACTTTTCGCACTTGTTTTAGTGTTGAAAAACCACTTTTCGCACTTGTGTTAGTGCTGAAAAACCACTTTTCGCACTCGTGTTGGTGCAGGAAACAACTTTTGCACTTGTATTAGTGTGGGAAAAACAGTTTTTGCACTTGTGATAGTGTTGAAAACCCACTTTTCGAACTTGTGTTAGTGTTGAAAAACCACTTTTCGCACTTGTGTTGGTGCAGGAAACCACTTTTGCTCTTGTATTAGTGTGGAAAAACCACTTTTCGCACTTGTGTTAGTGTTGAAAAACCACTTTTCGCACTTGTGTTGGTGCAGGAAACCACTTTTGCACTTGTATTAGTGTGGAAAAAACACTTTTTGCACTTGTGATAGCGTTGAAAAACCACTTTTCGCACTTGTGTTAGTGTTGAAAAACCACTTTTCGCACTTGTGTTGGTGCAGGAAACCACTTTTGCACTTGTATTAGTGTGGAAAAACCACTTTTTGCACTTGTGTTAGTGTTGAAAAACCACTTTTTGCACTTGTGTTAGTGTTGAAAAACCACTTTTCGCACTTGTGTTGGTGCAGGAAACCACTTTTGCACTTGTATTAGTGTGGAAAAACCACTTTTCGCACTTGTGTTAGTGTTGAAAAACCACTTTTCGCACTTGTCTTAGTGTTGAAAAACCACTTTTCGCACTTGTGTTGGTGCTGGAAACCACTTTTGCACTTGTATTAGTGTGGAAAAACACTTTTCGCACTTGTGGTAGTAGTGTAATAATGTTGCTTCTGGGACACCTCCGTTTAACATGGGAAATCCCTATCTAATGTCATTTACCCCCTTGTCTTTTTCAAAAATCATAAACACCTCTATTTCTCCCACCCTCATCTTTATGAACCTTTTGTCTGTAGTACCTATCCTTAATGTTGTTCATTAGACCACTCAAACACTACAAATATTTGTTTTCTCTTATAGACCTATCATCCTTCTTCTACATATCATCTGGCAGATTAATCTTTGACCCACTCAAACATTGACCCATTCACTTCCATATTAATTCTTTCCCTCCCTCATTGCCCCTAAACACCTATATTTCTCTCACCCTGTTCTTTACGAACCTTCTAACCTTTTGACATGTTATCCTTATTCATTAGACCACTTAAACACCTGTGATCCTTCTGACCTTATGAACCTTTTAACCTTTTACTCTTAATATCATCTGGTGAATATAACCCACTCAAACAACGACCCTACAAATATTTGTTTATGCGTGGGAAATAATTTAATTCTCCTACAACTCTCTTCACCATCTAATATATTAACAAAAAATATGTTTGAGTTTGGTTCTTTATTAAGATATTTTAACTGAGCTAAGATAAAATGGTAAACCTCCCTCAATGTTCTTATTTGAGCGTCTCCAGTGCCACATACCATTTTTTGGTAAGCTCCGCCCACTTTTTGGTAAACCACGCCCATTTTTTACTAAGCCCGCCCACTTTTTGTTAAGCCACGCCCACTTTTTACTAAGCCCAGCCCACTTTTGCTAAGCTCCTCCCACTTTTGCTAAGTCCCACCCACTTTATAAACTCTTCAGCATTGTATCATTTCCAGGTAATACATTACATCATTTTCAGGGAATTTCCATCACATCATTTCCAGTTAAGACACGCCCAGGGAATTTCCACAGGAAGACACACCCAGTCCTTATAAAAGGCACCGACCACACAGGCTTTTTCAAACACGCTTTCTGCTTCACTTGAGAATGGACTACTATGCCGAAATGGAATGGGATAACTTTGCTATTCCTTGGAGTCCTACTACCTGTGTAGAACTCAACCTTCAGATTGATGAACTGGACTCGAACCTCTTATCAATGGAGGTAAGTTTGTTTATTTATTTATTTATTTATTTAATTTTTTTTTTTTTTTTTTTTTTTTTTTTTTAAGATGAGACTCGTGTAAGAGTTAACAAAGTTTATTTTAATATTCATAGAGCTTGATTTATACAAATAAAAAATATTGTATTAAATTAATACATTGTTATTTTCTTTCACAGGAAATTGTATCTGAGATACGAAATGAAAATTCTGCTTTTAACACAACTTGGGATGAAGTTATTTTTTTGTTTGAAGACATTTTGAACAACCAAGACCCCCAGAACGAGTTCTACCTTGATGACCCAGCCAAAGAGTTATACCTTGGAGATCCACAAAATCCTGAAAAAGAGTTTTACCATGATGATACTTGTTGTGAGTTATCAAAACAAAACCCACTGAACAAGTTCTACCTTGATGAGCCAGAATACAAGTCATACATTGGAGACCCACAAATTTCTGAAAATTGGGAAAGGAGAGTTCTCCCTGATGGTCCGCAGTTATACTATGTGAGACACATCATAGAAACCCTAAAAAATTGGGCAAGGAGAGTTCTCCCTGATGGTCCGCAGTTATACTATGTGGGACACATCATAGAAACCCTAAAAAATTGGGCAAGGAGAGTTCTCCCTGATGGTCCGCAGTTATACTATGTGAGACACATCATAGAAACCCTAAAAAATTGGGCAAGGAGAGTTCTCCCTGATGGTCCGCAGTTATACTATGTGAGACACATCATAGAAACCCTAAAAAATTGTGAAATGGGAATTCTCCCTGATGGTCCGCAGTTATACTATGTGAGACACATCATAGAAACCCTAAAAAATTGTGAAATGGGAATTCTCCCTGATGGTCCGCAGTTATACTATGTGAGACACATCATAGAAACCCTAAAAAATTGGGAAAGGGAAGTTTTCCCTGATGGTCCGCAGTTATACTATGTGAGACTTATCACGGAAACCCCCAATATTTCTGAAAATTGTGGTTTTACCTTGGGGACTTGGAAAGATGGTTATATTTTTGGAGACTCGGAATGGGGGTTTTGTTTTGATGACTCGGAATGTGATACCTATCTTGGAGGCTCAACAGGAATGTGGTTATACCTTGGGAACTTGGAAAGTTGGTTTTATTTTGGAGACTCTACCTGTGGGGTTCCTCTTGGAGACTCTTTGGATTCTAAAGCAATGAACAATGTTCTTTATTTAATGACGCTTGATTTAAGCAATATCAAGAAAGTTCGAGGAAGAAAATGCTGGAAAATTCTTTCTTCCCATTTCTACTTCTTCAAACTTAAAAGCCTTGAAAGACAGAATTGGAGGAAGAGGAAAAAAAAAAAAAGAAATACCTATTTAAAAAAGAAGAAAAGAAAGATTATGTTAGGGTTTGGGTGGGATTTTGAATGTGAGGGTTAGGGATGGGGTTGGGTTAGGGTTGGGATTTTGAATGTGAGGGTTAGGGTTGGGGTTGGGTTAGGGATGGGGTTGGGTTAGGGATGGGGTTGGGTTAGGGATGGGTTGGGTTAGGGTTGGGATTTTGAATGTGAGGGTTAGGGTTGGGGTTGGGTTAGGGATGGGATTGGGTTAGGGTTGGGATTTTGAATGTGAGGGTTAGGGATGGGTTGGGTTAGGGATGGGGTTGGGTTAGGGATGGGGTTGGGTTAGGGTTGGGGTTGGGTTAGGGATGGGGTTGGGTTAGGGATGGGGTTGGGTTAGGGATGGGGTTGGGTTAGGGATGGGGTTGGGTTAGGGATGGGTTGGGTTAGGGATGGGTTTGGGTTAGGGATGGGGTTGGGTTAGGGCTTGGGTTGGGTTAGGGTTTGTATATTATTATGACTCACTCGCACATACACACACACACAAAAGTTAAGCCCCAACTAAAAAGTTGTGGGATTCTGTGTTTGGGGTTCACAGATTTAAAAACGTATCCCCATTATACACACACAAAAGTTAAGCCCCAACTAAAAAGTTGTGGGATTCTGTGTTTGGGGTTCACAGATTTAAAAACGTATCCCCATTATACACACACAAAAGTTAAGCCCCAACTAAAAAGTTGTGGGATTCTGTGTTTGGGGTTCACAGATTTAAAAACGTATCCCCATTATACACACACAAAAGTTAAGCCCCAACTAAAAAGTTGTGGGATTCTGTGTTTGGGGTTCACAGATATAAAAACGTATCCCCATTACATTTTATTTATTTATTTATTATTTTCAAGGGTATTATCTGCTTACTTGTGTTTTTTGTAATTCTTGTGAGTAAAATGAACCCAAGATTTCTTCTCCATTTAAATCATATAATTTGTAGGTCCAAGGGACTGTATCCATTACATCAATGATTTTAAATAATTCACGAGTCCATTTTTGTGTATAACCTTTCTCAAAATGACTTTTCCATTTGTATATTCTTACAATATCACCAACTTTAAACTTGGGCTTTCTCAAATTAATCTCCTTTTCATATTCTAATTTTGTAAATGTTTCTGATGGTTTTGATTGTGTTGATGAATGAACTGTATTATTGTAATTATCTACAATATCCTGAATTAAATACACCCATTTTTGAGAACCGAGTTGTGTGAATTTTTTATATAATTTCTCTTTTAAAGTACGATTAAAACGCTCAATAACAACTGCCTTTCCTTCATTAAAGGTGCTGTATAATTTAATACCCTTCCCCTTAAGAAATTTCATGAATATTTTGTTATAGAACTCTGTTCCCTCATCAGTCCATAACTTCTTTGGTTTCCTTTTATCCCGATCAAATATTAGCTTAAAGGCTAACATTAAAGTATCACCCCTTTTATTTTTTAAAGGGACAACCCAGGCAAATCTACTCCTCAAATCAATAACGGTTAAAGCATACCTGTATCCCCTGTCATTATTCAATTCAATTAAATCAGCGGACCATATGTGGTCAGTGTATTTAGAATAAACCTTCCTTCTTTTAAACTTTGTGATTATAGGTTTGTGTAATTCTTCAGCCAAAAGCTCCTCAGTCTTGATGGCATCATTAGAGCCTAATAGTTTTTTGAGGAATAACCAAGACCAAGTTTCAATTTAGCATTTATCAAATTTCTCACAATAAACCTATCAACTTTCTCTCTCAACGTTGGATTTTGTATCAAAGACAAATTATACAACATTTCGCTGTCGGCTTTATGTTTTTCAGTCAACGTAGTGGTTTTCCCATAAGCAATATCATGCTTCATACACACTTCGTCAACCCTATTTGTAGGTTTAGACCAAGGTTTAGGATTGTCAGCCTCATCTAATCTTTTATCCAAGTTTGTTCCTGGACCACAGAAAGAATACCCTGGAAGGTGTAATTCCCCTGGAATTCCAGTTGTTGTAAATTTACTTCCTGACAGAAACTTTTGTATGTCTCCTCCTCTTTTAGGAGAGATGAATTGGCACTTTTTAGAGCCACACACTTGACATATTCCTTTTTGACAAACTCTATTATTTTTAGCTTTAACATAAGAGATATTTTTAGATTTAGTTTTCTTTTTACATTTGAGACAATAACTCATATTTATTTATCAGAAAAATTCCGACAGAGTATCAAAACCTTTTTGGTTTTCAACATATACATTTCAATCTTGATTTTTAAAACATAAAGAATCCTAAGGAATGCCTTCACTCTCTCCTCCATTTATTTACAAATAAAACTAACTAAAGTCAATTACACCGACATCATCAACCACATAATCTTTTCCTTCTTCTTCTTCTTTATCCCCACTTTCTCATTTAAATCTCCTCCCTGAAACTGAAGACATTGACGTCGTTATTCTTGAAAATAATATTTTCATTAGACTTCTCATTTCTTTATTTTCCTCCTCAGTGCGTTGAGTTTGATTTATTTGCTGTAATACCTTCAATCTTTTATTAATCTCACTGATTTCCATATTTTTATATTTTTCCTCCCTCTCTCTTTGCTCCCTCTCCTCCTTCTCTCTTTTCTCCCTTTCCTCCTTCTCTCTTTTCTCCCTTTCCTCCCTCTCCTCCTCCTTTTTCTCCCTTTCCTCCTTCTCCTTTTTCTCTCTTTTCTCCCTTTCCTCCCTCTCCTCCTCCTTTTTCTCCCTTTCCTCCTTCTCCTTTTTCTCTCTTTCCTCCTTCTCTTCTTTAACTCCTTCCTCATTTATCTTAGCAATTTTTGATATCAATATTTTCACAGCATTCATTCTTTCTTTATTTTCCTCTTCGGTGAGTTGAGATTTATCTTCTTGCTGTAATACATCCACTCTTTTTTGAATCGCTCTGATTTCCATCTCCCTCTCCCCCCTCTCTCTTTGTTCCCTCTCCTCCTTCTCTCTTTTCTCTCTTTTCTCCTTCTCTTCTTCAACTCCTTCCTCATCCCTTGCTACCCTTGAGTTTAAACCCCAAAGAATATTATACATATACTCATCTGGATTTTGAGATATTCTTGTATCTATAATTATTTTTCTCATAATAGGATACCAATAAGATTTGTTGACGATTTCTAAAAGAGTTTTATATTTCATAACTTTGAGAAGTTCATTTTTATTTAATATTTTAAACAAGTCTCTATTTGTGGGTTTAACAATATCAGTATAAGGCCAGTTTTTTATGACAAAATTCCCATGTATATGCTCCAAATCATAAGGTATGTAATACCGAGCACCCTTTTCTTGTAGGTATCCTTGAATACAAAAATTATAATTCTCTTGTAGTCTTCTTCCTGCCATTTATGTATCAGAAATATATGTGAGATTAATATTATGACAGGTAATACCACCCCATCTTCCCACTACCAAATCGGTTTGTATTCCTCGGCTTTCTATCCTTATCTCATTACCTTCCTTCTTTGTCATGCGAACCATCGCTATACTATCATATATTTTTATTTTCTTAAAATCACGTATTTGTTGTTTACTAATTGTACTTCCACATAAATCCTTATCTTCACCAAGTGGATAATATTCTTCTTTACGAGACTGATTTAAATCATGTAGGTCTTCTATGTTTATTGAAAAAGACCAATTATACCCTAAATCAGGCATATCATACCCCCATTTATTAATTCGCATATTAACTAAATGTCCTTCTTTATAAAATTTAATTGTAAGCAGGTAGTTAAATTCAATGAGGAAAGGTGTATGGTCAGTATAACCAGGTGTTGTGGTTGTAAATTTTACTTGTTTCACAAAACGTGCTGTTTTCTTTAAAGATATATATTGTGATAAATCACTGAATCTAATCAAGTCATTCGCATCTGTAGGGTTTGGATAATTGATTAATTTATAAGTATTCTTCATATTAATATTTTTACTTACACTATATTTTTGTCGTTCAGCCTGTGCCTTTGTATAATAATTTGACAAATCAATATCCTGAGAGGATTTTCCAAAGATAGAACCATCTTTTCCAACATAGGTCATTTATATTAGATAAAAAATGATATCATAAAAATTTTCATTATTGTTGAGTTGAAATAATACATATAAACATAATTGGCCACAACATTTAGAATTAATTTCTTGAACTTGGAATGTTTGATAAACACCATTCTGTAAGAATTGTATTACTTCAACAGGTGGTGGCATACCATAACTATCAAAATAATATTTATCCTGACTATTATGAATACAAACCCAATGAGAACCATTCTGTGTGTCTAAATTCATAATAATATTCTTTGTATTCTTATTTATATGTATTAATTCATCTCTCATACAAATAACCACATTATCAATTTTTAGTGTTTTACAATACTTAGCTAGTTCTATATTTGACGTTGTATTCTTTCCAAATTGTTTAAACCATTTATCCATTTATTTATGAGAAAGATACAATCCATTACCCCGTTTAGTTAGTTTAACACCTGCTTGAGCGATAGAGGAAAGCATATCTCCAACCAACAATCTAGCTTTATCAGGTAGACTTTCAAGTTTTTGAGCAAAATCTACAATTACACCACTTCCACTAATTTGTTTCTCCAACTCCTTGTTATGTCTTTCCAATTCTTTTTGAGCTTTTAGTTGTGCCTTCCTTTCGTTAGCAGTTTTTACCGCTGCTGAAATACCACCAGTCAATGCTCCCGCCGCACTTAAACCAGCAAATAAAGGAATTAGAAACGGGAGAAATCCTCCTCTTGACTCGTCTATTGAATATTTCTTTAACATAGGTTTCGTCATTTTAATTTTAAGTGATCCAACATCATTTAGTGTTTTTACTTGTGTGTGTGTGAGTAAAACATCAATTCTTACAGCTCCTTTTCTTTGAATTGTATTAACATTAATAATACAAGGCTTTTGATTTTGAATACAAGATGTTAATTTATTAAGATTGATTTGATTAACATATACCCCAACCATTTATTTATGAGAAAAAACCTATGTGATATTAATCATAACACCATTATCTGTATTAATCTGTAATTCTGTTTCCTCCAAAAGCAAACAATATGCATTAACCTCTTCACTCTCCCCTCTTTCAATGTATAGAGAAGTATCCACTCGATTAGACTTTATAGTTTCCTTTTGAGAACTCAGGTCAATTGCGTAGATTGTATAAAGTTTTTGAAACGCAACCATATCCAAAATAGGATCATTATTACCATTACTTTCACACACCTTTTGGTAGGACTTGTAGGCTTCCGCATAATCATTTTTTTCCCAATCAATTTCCAATCTATCTCGCGGATAAAATGTGCCATCAAGAGAAACCCGAAGTTGTTTTACCTTTGCATTATCACTCAGGGCATTATTCTTATTAGTACCGTCCTCTCCATCTGTTTTTTTAAAAATGAGCCAGAGGTATCGTGGCTTTCCTTGAAGAACACCTAAATTCCAAGTGTAGGTAGTGTGTTCCAGTTTAACGTGTTGACATCTTCTTTTAAGGTATGATACATTTAGCGGTTTCTTTGAGTTAAGTCTTCTATTTAACATCTCTTCCGTTTTAAGATTAGGAGTATATTCACTGATATACCAACACAAATCATTAATAACAAATTTATTATTTTCTCCAAAAGCATTTTCATCCCCAAAAAGCAATCTATTTACATTATCATTCCTTTGTAGTTGAAATCTAATTTTAAGCCCATACAAAACTTTATCATAATCACAAAATCCAAATATACCTTTCAGAGGTACTGCTACGGTAAAACTATTCTCAGCTTTTGCGTCATCATTATACATTGACTTCCTTTGACTATAACCAGGGTCTGCGTTTGTACCCGTTGACATATCAGGAATAAAACCTTCAACAGCTCCCTTACCCATTCTATCACTAAACGAATATAGTGTAAATTTCATCATTTCAGATGTAGCAGAGACATAATCAACCGCTTCAACCTCTTGTGTTCCAATATACAGGCGGACACTGTCAAACATTTTCCAGAAGAAATCATTTACGAGTGTAGCATTAGTATTATTCGCAGCCTTAGTGAATTTAAATTTACACAGCAAGAAACTATCAGCTATATTCAAGTAAGTTTGTTGATTATTTATTTCAAAACTTTTTGTTCCGTTTGAATTCCAGTCTGTTCCTGTAATAGCATTTACCTTAAAATAGTCTTCCTTTTTAGTGGAGTTTGAAATGATAATCGTATCATCCAAATCATAGATACTATCAATCGCTTCCATACTTGTATTTATATAGCATTAAAATTGTTGAAACCCTGACCCAAGTATTTTAATGATTTTTTGTCGTTCTTGTGAAGATAGTTGAGTTTTACCTTTTTTTATTTCTTTGATTGCTTGTAATTTATGAGACTCCTTTTGAGCATCTTTTATACTCTTTATAGCACCCGCAACGGAGCCCACGGCAGAAGCAGTTGAATCAATTAGGTCTTTATGTTTAAGGATGGTTGAACCAATACCCATTAGAGTATCAATTATCCCATCTCCTTTATTTCGAAATTGATGACCTACACCTCGTTGTCTCTTAGGTTTATAGTATCCTCTACCCACATACCTTGTATAGTCTGGTGAAAGGAACATGCCCTCCCCTGTAATTATTTTATATTTTCCCAACTCGTGTTTTCTCACAATAACCATTATTTATTTATTGAAAAACTTCACGTAGGTGAATTCTGATGGATATAATTTCATCATTAAAGGATATCATACGATTATCTTGGTCGGTTATCCTAAAACTTACTCTGTATATGGTTTTTCCTGACACAGGTAAATAGACAAGATTTTTTGGTTCCATATTAAATTTATAACCAATCGGGGTTGAGTATGCACTGAATGAAAATATTGTATTTGTTCTTATTCCATCGTTATAAGCACCATCAATCAAATCACAATGAATTAATACTGAATTTATACCGGAGGATATTTGGATAACATTATCACTGTAAAACGTCCCGTTATTTTCAATCTTTTTTGAAGAGAAACCCAATAGCTCTCTAAACGAATTTTCAATCGTGAAATCAACTTTATAATTATTTTTAAGTTTAATAGTTGATTTTGAAGTGTGTTTTTGAATATCTATTACAATATTTTTTGGTTCATCACCTTTTTCTTTCATAAGGCGAGAGACTTCTGAAGATATTTGAGAAATCTCGTAAGCTCCAGGTGAAACGGTTATAGTTTTATATCCACTTCCTGGATTATAACTAAACTTGTTGTTTTTCTCTGTGATATTAAAAAGGGTATTGTAAGTTTCCATTGACAACAAAGATGCCTCATATGAGGTAAGGGGGTCAAGTTGTAGTGGGTAAGGGAATGAAGCTGTGTAATCGCTCGTTGTGAAATTAAAACTAAGAATTGTGCTTCTCATCTTATTTAATATCTAATAAAATATCTTTGTATTGACATTTATTAATTATTTTCATGTTCATCAACTGATCTAAAATGGCTGAGGATTCATTAAAACAATTGTTGTTTCCAGCCTTCTTACTACCTAACAACAATAATAGCCTATTAACTAATTGTGATGGGTCATTTGGAAGAAAACTAACACCCGAACCAAGCTTACTTAAAGCATCAATAATATGTTTCTCCTTCTCATTCTTCTTACTTTTACCAGCAACAGAAACTCCATAATCAAGTGCATTTAGCAACTCAATATATACCCTATCTTCCTCTCTTTCCATATCAAGTGGTTCCTCAAAATATTTTGAACCGCTGAATCCGGGGTTTGTTAGAAGAAACATTAATCTTGGAGTTAATTTAACATTTGGTTGAGTAGAACTCAAGAACATCAATTCATCATTAAATATCAATACCTTTTCTTCCACAAGATGAAACACTGCTGGTTCTTCTGTTGGAATGAGACCTGCTCTGGTTTTTGAACCCGCCGAATATTCATTGTTTTGAAGAGCTTCCACAACATAATTAGGGGGTTGATTTACCTCCTCAAGTTTCCGAAATAATCCCTCGTCATCATATTCTAATTCACCAAGTTCTTGTTTTGTTATCTGACTAAAATCTTTGAGCATTTGAAGTTTTTTCGGAGTAAATTCTACCGTGGGAACTGTAGGTGAGTGTTGAGTTTTCAAAAGTGGTTTAAAGAATTTCTCTTGTTTTCTTTCAAAGGCTTCTTCACCAGTTAGTTTCTGTCTCCGTTTCTTCTTTATCTCTTCCTGTTGTTTAACAACTTTTGAAACTAATTGTTGATGTTCCTTAAACTTTCTTTCTCTTTCTTCGGTATTCATTTTCTGTATTTATTTATTGAAAAATATCATTTAGTATCTCATCTTGTTTCACAACAATATATTTATATTTTCCAATCGTGTGTTTCATATAATTTTCAAATTCTTTTTTACTACATAACATAGAGCAATTATCTCTCCAAAAATTATTTACATCTATTGAATTTAACTTAAATAAAATAAAAGTATTGGCATTGTTTCTTATTGAGCGTCGAGGGAGTTGAAAATATGATTGACTAAGATATATACAATTACAAGAAGAATGTCTCCCTCTTGTATAGTAGCTATCCATTACTGTTTGGTTTCTCTCATTAACACAATCATCAAAGATGACGAGGTTCTTTTTTGATTTATCTAAATCTTGAGGTGAAGGTATATCATCCGTATTATCACTGAGAATACAAGTTATGGGTTTCGATTTTGATTTCTGTGTATCACAAAATAATTGTATTATATCTTCAATATTATAATCATTCAGTTTGTTTTGAAGTTTAAATAAACCGATAATGTCTTCCTTTTTAAGACCTGCATTAAAACCCTGTGAGAGTAGTTGATACTCGGGTTGAAAACTTGACTTTGTAAAAATTATTAAATTATCATAATCTAAAAAATTAGGACCAAGGAGCATCTTTAAAAGTAAACAGGTTTTCCCACATCCGCTTGAACCAACTATTAGACATCTCAATGAATTTGGAATGTTTTTATGGTTATTAAATTTTATCTTATTTTCCCAAACGGGTAAAAAATCATTCATTTATATATTTGGAAAACAAGTCATCCAACTTTTTTTGAGCTATTTTAGAAACTCTATATTTTATCCTGAGTTCGGGTTTAATTTCAAAATAATTCATTATTTTATTTATGTAGTATCTTGTATTAACATTTCCATTAAAATTATTTTGAATAATAAATATCATTAAACCCTTATACATTTCCTCAATACAAAGAGTCTCTTTCCTTGTAAGAAATGGTGTATTATCACCATAATGCTTAACATTCATCTCTCTTATTAATCTTGTAAAGTAATTCATTTTTGGTTCTAATTTAAAAGAGTTATATGTTTTTTTATATTTCTTATTATCATTAATTAGAATATAATCACAGAATAAACATTGTTTATATGAATCCTCATCATTAAGCCCCACTCTATCACAAGCCGGACAATTCTCTAATTTATCATATGGAGAGTCTGGAAATTCTAAATATCCTTCAGAACTTATCATATTTATGTGGTAAATTTTTACTTAAACTAAACGCAAGTTTATTCATTAATAAATACAATGTTTCAAAGCACAAAAGACAAATTTCAATCAATCTCTACTTCGGTGGAAGATATAGAAAAATATGTCAAAGATGTTAAATTGAACAAAGATAAATATGGAAATTTTTGGGTAAAACCAGTTATGGAAAATAACATGAGCCCCTCTATTTCATTTAAAGGAAGAGCTCTAACTATACCTGGAAAGACATCCATTAAAGTAAATCTAACAAAAGTTTCTCCTCTACTCCTGGCAATTTATTCAAAGCTTGAAAAAGTGATTGACCACGATACTTTGAAAAAGAATGATAAGACCATTAATAATTCTAGAGGAGACATTTGTATTTTCTTTAATAATCCAAAGGGTGTAGATCTAAGTAAAATGAATGATGTTAATATTTCTGGTGAAATGTCATTTCGTTCTATGATAGTTAGAGATTATTTAAAGATAACTTTTGATATAAAAATTGTAGAGATTGAATCTGTTAATGAAAGAAAGTATATAGATATTGATGGGAATATTTTTCTTGCTAATTAAATATGAGTCAATACAGCAGTGAAGATTTTACTATTTCATTGAACTCGGACGATAGTGATGATAGTATTTCATTGAACTTGGACGATGGTGATGATAGTATTTCATTGAACACAGATGATAGTTATGATACTAATAGTTTGTGCTCAAATGATAGTTATGAGAGTAGCTTTATTGATGACTCTGAGTATGATTCTGAGTATTCATGTGATAGTTATGACTTAGATGATTCTGAGTGAAAAAGTGTTTTAGTTTAAGCACAGCGATATATATAAAACGGAGCTGTAAAGCTCAAAAGTGTTTTATTTTAAGCACAGTGATATATATAAAACACCACGTTTTCTCACGCTATAAATATGGTTTATTGTGATACTTGCGAGAAGGAAGTAAAATATTATAAACAACATATTCTCACCGCAAAACATACATACAACATTTTAAACAAACTTTCCCCTCTTCCACCTGAAACAAAACACTGTTCTACATGTAATAAAAATATCCTCAAGAAAGGCTTCAAAATACATCTTAAAACAAATCTACATTTATCAAATTTTATCACAACTAAAAACTCTGATGGAGCATTCAAAGGACATATTAAAATAAGAGTCTTTAACTTCAAACCTCCTGAACCAGAGTCTATAGTTGATGCTGTAGAAATAGTTAAACCTGCTGTTCAAACGTTGATTGAAAAAACACTAAAGGAAATGAAACCACTTAAATTTTATATGGGAGTAAAATTAGAAATGACAAAGGATGAAGGAGTTATAGATGCACCATACATGAGAACTGAGCCACACTTTATATCTTCATATCAAGATTTTAAAACATCAGGAGTCTATGATGAACTTATTAAACAAGAGCAAGATGTGGATAATTCAATCGTAGGAAGTGGATTCAATATAGGAAAAATTATTTACATAGACATTCATATTCTTAAATCAGATCCTCTAAAAGCTTCTTCTTACATTGATTTACCCAGTGTTATCAAAAATAGAAAAGCAGTTATCAATATCAAAAATAAAGACAATAAATGTTTTCTCTGGTCTATTTTAGCACACTTACATCCTCCACATTTTCATGATGAAAGAGTATCTCATTATAAAAAATATGAGAATACATTAAATACGAAAGATCTAAAGTTTCCGATGACTTTAAATGATATTCCTAAATTTGAAAAGATGAATAATTTATCAGTTAATGTTTATGGTCTAACAGAAACAAACAACATTCAGGTTTTAAAGCTTTCTGACAATTGTAAACAAACTCATATTAATCTTCTATATTTTAATTCAGACGAAAATTCACATTATACATACATCAAAGATATTGCTAAATTAATAAAACCACAAGTCTGTAAGAGAACAAATAAAATATATATTTGTTTGCGTTGTCTTAACTTCTTCAATTCACAAGAAAGATTAGATAAACATTCAAATTATTGTGGCGAACATAAATCAACGGTAATCAATATGCCTAAAGAAGGCTCAAAGATCACATTCAAAGATGAAAATAAAAAGATCAAACATCCATTTGTTATATATGCTGATTTTGAAAGTATTTTAGAAAAAATTGATACTGCTTCTCAAGATCCAAAAGAATCATACACAAATAAATATCAAAAACATACTCCTTGTGGTTTTTGTTATTATATCAAATCATCCGTTGGTGATAAATATAACAAGTTAGAGATGTATAGAGGCTCAAATACCCCAGAGGAGTTTGTGAAACGACTAGAAAAAGACTGTGTTCGATTAACCAAGATAATGAGAGAAACCAATAAACCAATGTCCTTAACAAGTAAAGAAAAAAGGGAATTTATAAAAAACAATGTCTGTCATATTTGTGAGGAGAAAATTGGTAAAGGTCTAAAGGTTAGAGACCATTGTCATCTCACTGGTAAATATAGAGGTCCGGCTCATCAAAGTTGTAATATTAATTATCAACTCCCCTCTTTCATTCCTGTCTTTCTTCATAACAACGCTCATTATGATACACATCTATTTATCAAGGAACTCTCAAAGACTTCTGGAAGTATCTCAGCAATTCCAAACACGGATCAGAAATACATTTCATTCACAAAAACAATTCACACATCTCCTATTACTCATATCAGATTTCTTGATACATTTAAATTCATGGCAAGTCCATTGGTTAACTTGGTTCAAAATCTAAAAGAGTTTCCATGTCTTTCAGAGTATTTTTTAGATAAAGATTTTCTAACACAAAAGGGAATTTACCCCTATGACTATATGGACTCATTTGAGAGATTCAATGAAACACAACTTCCTTCAAAAGAAAATTTCTATAACAAATTAAATAATAGTCATATATCTGATAAAGATTATGTACACGCACAAAATGTTTGGGAAAAATATAACATCAAGAATCTTGGCGAGTATCACGATTTGTATCTCAAAACTGATGTGCTTTTATTGGCCGATGTATTTGAAGCCTTTAGATCTGTTTGTCGCACTGGATATGGATTGGATCCTGCTCACTACTACACAGCACCTGGATTGGCCTGGAGTGCGATGTTGAAAATGACAAAACAAGATTTGGATTTGATAACCGATGTTGATATGCTTTTGATGATTGAAAAGGCAAAAAGAGGTGGAATTTCACAAGTCTGCTCGAGTAGATACGCAAAAGCAAATAACAAATATCTTCCAAATTATGATCCAACGAAAGAGAGTTCTTACTTGATGTACTATGACGCGAACAACCTGTATGGCTGGGCAATGTCTCAGGCTCTTCCTTATGGAAAACTTAGATGGGTAAAGGAAAAAGACTACAAAAACGTTTTACAAGATGTATGTATCTCTACACAAAAAGAATTGGATGAAGAAAAAGTTGGTTATTATTTTGAAATTGATTTAAAATATCCAGAGGAACTCCATAACCTACACAAAGATCTCCCATTTGCTTGTGAGAAAGAAAGTCCAAAGAAAGAATGGTTGAGTGATTATCAACGATCGTTTGATATAGGTGAATCAACAGAAAAATTACTTACTACATTATATAACAAGAAAAATTATGTTCTACACCAAAGAAATTTGCGACAATATTTATCAAAAGGTCTAAGAGTAGAGAAGATCCATAGGGTTCTAAAGTTCAATCAAAGTCATTGGTTAAAGGGGTACATTGATTTTAATACACAAAGAAGAACAGAGTCAAAAACAGATTTTGAGAAAGACTTTTATAAATTGATGAATAATGCGGTCTTTGGTAAGACTATGGAGAATGTGAGGAAAAGACAAAATATCAGACTATCAACATCTTGGGAACAAGCATCAAAATTAATTAATAGACCGAGTTTTACTCGAGCTGAGGTCTTTACTGAGAACTTTTGTGCGATCCATTTGATTAAAGAGAGTATTGAAATGAACAAACCTATTTATATTGGAACAACAATTCTTGATTTATCAAAGTCATTAATGTATGATTACTTTTATAATAACTTGAGGAAGAAATATCAAAATGATGTTAATCTACTTTATATGGATACAGATAGTTTTATTTTGAAAATTAATACCAACGATGTTTATTCAGACATGAAAAGAGACATTAATATCTATGACACGAGTAATTACAGTCCAGAGAGTGAGTTGTTCTCTTCTAAAAATAAAAAGGTGATTGGAAAGTTCAAGGATGAATTAGGAGGAAATGTTATGAGTGAATTTGTGGGATTGAGGTCAAAGGCTTATGCTTATAAATACATTGTGAATAACGTTGAAAAGACTGATAAGAAGTTAAAAGGTGTAAAGAAAAATGTTATTAAAGAAACAATAAACTTTAAGGATTATTATAACTGTTTAACAACAAAGAAAGAAGAGTTTAGAAAGATTAATGGAATAAGAAGTTATAAACATCAATTATATTCAGAAGAGATAAATAAGAAAGCATTGGGGGCTTTTGATGATAAGAGGTTTATTTTAGAAAATGGAATTGATAGTCTCCCTTATGGTTATATAAGTATATAAGTGATAAGATATATATATAAGTGATAAGATATATATAAGTGATAAGATATACATAAGTGATAAGATATATATAAGTGATAAGATATATATAAGTGATAAGTTAAAAAGGGGGGGGGGTTGGGGATTTTAACGGGCTACCGCCGCCTTTTTTACTATTATATAAATGATAGAACCAAGTATCAACCAGACTAAAGAGTGGAGGTGTAATCAACCTTGGTATATAAATGGAAAACATAATGAATGTGAAAAATATCAAATAGGTATAATTGAAAAGGCAACTGGTAAAAAAGTTCACAAAACAAATAAGAGAATTAATTTAAATACCGGTGAATTGGGTAAAAAAGATGGAAATATTTTTGAGTGGACGGAAAACTTTGATGGTTGTCAGGAAAATATATACTTTAATTTAAAAATGGTATGTGGCACTGGAGGCGCTCAAATAAGAACATTGAGGGAGGTTTACCATTTTATCTTAGCTCAGTTAAAATATCTTAATAAAGAACCAAACTCAAACATATTTTTTGTTAATATATTAGATGGTGAAGAGAGTTGTAGGAGAATTAAATTATTTCCCACGCATAAACAAATATTTGTAGGGTCGTTGTTTGAGTGGGTTATATTCACCAGATGATATTAAGAGTAAAAGGTTAAAAGGTTCATAAGGTCAGAAGGATCACAGGTGTTTAAGTGGTCTAATGAATAAGGATAACATGTCAAAAGGTTAGAAGGTTCGTAAAGAACAGGGTGAGAGAAATATAGGTGTTTAGGGGCAATGAGGGAGGGAAAGAATTAATATGGAAGTGAATGGGTCAATGTTTGAGTGGGTCAAAGATTAATCTGCCAGATGATATGTAGAAGAAGGATGATAGGTCTATAAGAGAAAACAAATATTTGTAGTGTTTGAGTGGTCTAATGAACAACATTAAGGATAGGTACTACAGACAAAAGGTTCATAAAGATGAGGGTGGGAGAAATAGAGGTGTTTATGATTTTTGAAAAAGACAAGGGGGTAAATGACATTAGATAGGGATTTCCCATGTTAAACGGAGGTGTCCCAGAAGCAACATTATTACACTACTTGTGTTAGTGTTGATAAACCACTTTTCGCACTTGTGTTAGTGTTGAAAAACCACTTTTCGCACTTGTGTTAGTGTTGAAAAACGACTTTTCGCACTTGTGTTAGTGTTGAAAAACCACTTTTCGCACTTGTGTTAGTGTTGAAAAACCACTTTTCGCACTTGTGTTTGTGCAGGAAACCACTTTTTCACTTGTATTAGTGTGGACAAAAACACTTTTCGCACTTGTGTTAGTGTTGAAAAACCACTTTTCGCACTTGTGTTGGTGCAGGAAACCACTTTTGCACTTGTATTAGTGTGGAAAAAACACTTTTCGCACTTGTGTTAGTGTTGAAAACCCACTTTTAACACTTGTGTTAGTGTTGAAAAACCTCTTTTCGCACTTGTGTTAGTGTTGAAAAACCACTTTTCGCACTTGTGTTGGTGCAGGAAACCACTTTTGCACTTGTATGAGTGTGGAAAAAACACTTTTTGCACTTGTGATAGTGTTGAAAAACCACTTTTCGCACTTGTGTTAGTGTTGAAAAACCACTTTTCGCACTTGTGTTAGTGTTGAAAAACCACTTTTCGCTCTTGTGTTTGTGCAGGAAACCACTTTTGCACTTGTATTAGTGTGGAAAAAACACTTTTTGCACTTGTGATAGTGTTGAAAAACCACTTTTCGAACTTGTGTCAGTGTTGAAAACCACTTTTCGCAATTGTGTTGGTGCAGGAAACCACTTTTGCACTTGTATTAGTGTGGAAAAACCACTTTTCGCATTTGTGTTAGTGTTGAAAAACCACTTTTCGCACTTGTGTTAGTGTTGAAAAACCACTTTTCGCACTTGTGTTAGTGTTGAAAAACCACTTTTCGCACTTGTGTTGGTGCAGGAAACCACTTTTGCACTTGTATTAGTGTGGAAAAAACACTTTTTGCACTTGTGATAGCGTTGAAAAACCACTTTTCGCACTTGTGTTAGTGTTGAAAAACCACTTTTCGCACTTGTGTTGGTGCAGGAAACCACTTTTGCTCTTGTATTAGTGTGGAAAAACCACTTTTCGCACTTGCGTTAGTGTTGAAAAACCACTTTTTGCACTTGTGTTAGTGTTGAAATACCACTTTTCGCACTTGTGTTAGTGTTGAAAAACCACTTTTCGCACTTGTGTTGGTGCAGGAAACCACTTTTGCACTTGTATTAGTGTGGAAAAACACTTTTCGCACTTGTGTTAGTGTTGATAAACCACTTTTCGCACTTGTGTTAGTGTTGAAAAACCACTTTTCGCACTTGTTTTAGTGTTGAAAAACCACTTTTCGCACTTGTGTTAGTGCTGAAAAACCACTTTTCGCACTTGTGTTGGTGCAGGAAACCACTTTTGCACTTGTATTAGTGTGGAAAAACACTTTTCGCACTTGTGTTAGTGTTGAAAAACCACTTTTCGCACTTGTGTTAGTGTTGAAAAAACACTTTTCGCACTTGTGTTGGTGCAGAAAACCACTTTTGCTCTTATATTAGTGTGGAAAAACACTTTTTGCACTTGTGATAGTGTTGAAAAACCACCTTTCGCACTAGTGTTAGTGTTTAAAAACCACTTTTCGCACTTGTGTTAGTGTTGAAAAACCACTTTTCGCACTTGTGTTGGTGCAGGAAACCACTTTTGCACATGTATTTGTGTGGAAAAACACTTTTTGCACTTGTGATAGTGTTGAAAAACCACTTTTCACACTTGTGTTAGTGTTGAAAAACCACTTTTCGCACTTGTGTTAGTGTTGAAAAACCACTTTTCGCACTCGTGTTGGAGCAGGAAATCACTTTTGCACTTGTATTAGTGTGGAAAAAACACTTTTTGCACTTGTGATAGTGTTGAAAAACCACTTTTCCAACTTGTGTTAGTGTTGAAAAACCACTTTTTGCACTTGTGTTGGTGCAGAAACCACTTTTGCTCTTGTATTAGTGTGGAAAAACCACTTTTCGCACTTGTGTTAGTGTTGAAAAACCACTTTTCGCACTTGTGTTAGTGTTGAAAAACCACTTTTCGCACTTGTGTTAGTGTTGAAAAACCACTTTTCGCACTTGTGTTGGTGCAGGAAACCACTTTTGCACTTGTATTAGTGTGGAAAAAACACTTTTCGCACTTGTGTTAGTGTTGAAATACCACTTTTCACACTTGTGTTAGTGTTGAAAAAGCACTTTTCGCACTTGTGTTGGTGCAGGAAACCACTTTTGCACTTGTATTAGTGTGGAAAAAACACTTTTTGCACTTGTGATAGCGTTGAAAAACCACTTTTCGCACTTGTGTTAGTGTTGAAAAACCACTTTTCGCACTTGTGTTGGTGCAGGAAACCACTTTTGCACTTGTATTAGTGTGGAAAAACCACTTTTCGCACTTGCGTTAGTGTTGAAAAACCACTTTTCGCACTTGTGTTAGTGTTGAAAAACCACTTTTCGCACTTGTCTTAGTGTTGAAAAACCACTTTTCGCACTTGTGTTGGTGCTGGAAACCACTTTTGCACTTGTATTAGTGTGGAAAAACACTTTTCGCACTTGTGTTAGTGTTGATAAACCACTTTTCGCACTTGTGTTAGTGTTGAAAAACCACTTTTCGCACTTGTGTTAGTGTTGAAAAACGACTTTTCGCACTTGTGTTAGTGTTGAAAAACCACTTTTCGCACTTGTGTTAGTGTTGAAAAACCACTTTTCGCACTTGTGTTGGTGCAGGAAACCACTTTTTCACTTGTATTAGTGTGGACAAAAACACTTTTCGCACTTGTGTTAGTGTTGAAAAACCACTTTTCGCACTTGTGTTGGTGCAGGAAACCACTTTTGCACTTGTATTAGTGTGGAAAAAACACTTTTCGCACTTGTGTTAGTGTTGAAAAACCACTTTTAACACTTGTGTTAGTGTTGAAAAACCACTTTTCGCACTTGTGTTAGTGTTGAAAAACCACTTTTCGCACTTGTGTTGGTGCAGGAAACCACTTTTGCACTTGTATGAGTGTGGAAAAAACACTTTTTGCACTTGTGATAGTGTTGAAAAACCACTTTTCGCACATGTGTTAGTGTTGAAAAACCACTTTTCGCACTTGTGTTAGTGTTGAAAAACCACTTTTCGCTCTTGTGTTTGTGCAGGAAACCACTTTTGCACTTGTATTAGTGTGGAAAAAACACTTTTTGCACTTGTGATAGTGTTGAAAAACCACTTTTCGAACTTGTGTCAGTGTTGAAAACCACTTTTCGCACTTGTGTTGGTGCAGGAAACCACTTTTGCACTTGTATTAGTGTGGAAAAACCACTTTTCGCATTTGTGTTAGTGTTGAAAAACCACTTTTCGCACTTGTGTTAGTGTTGAAAAACCACTTTTCGCACTTGTGTTAGTGTTGAAAAACCACTTTTCGCACTTGTGTTGGTGCAGGAAACCACTTTTGCACTTGTATTAGTGTGGAAAAAACACTTTTTGCACTTGTGATATCGTTGAAAAACCACTTTTCGCACTTGTGTTAGTGTTGAAAAACCACTTTTCGCACTTGTGTTGGTGAAGGAAACCACTTTTGCTCTTGTATTAGTGTGGAAAAACCACTTTTCGCACTTGCGATAGTGTTGAAAAACCACTTTTTGCACTTGTGTTAGTGTTGAAATACCACTTTTCGCACTTGTGTTAGTGTTGAAAAACCACTTTTCGCACTTGTGTTGGTGCAGGAAACCACTTTTGCACTTGTGTTAGTGTGGAAAAACACTTTTCGCACTTGTGTTAGTGTTGATAAACCACTTTTCGCACTTGTGTTAGTGTTGAAAAACCACTTTTCGCACTTGTTTTAGTGTTGAAAAACCACTTTTCGCACTTGTGTTAGTGCTGAAAAACCACTTTTCGCACTTGTGTTGGTTCAGGAAACCACTTTTGCACTTGTATTAGTGTGGAAAAAACACTTTTCGCACTTGTGTTAGTGTTGAAAAACCACTTTCGCACTTGTGTTAGTGTTGAAAAAACACTTTTCGCACTTGTGTTGGTGCAGAAAACCACTTTTGCTCTTGTATTAGTGTGGAAAAACACTTCTTGCACTTGTGATAGTGTTGAAAAACCACCTTTCGCACTTGTGTTAGTGTTTAAAAACCACTTTTCGCACTTGTGTTAGTGTTGAAAAACCAGTTTTCGCACTTGTGTTGGTGCAGGAAACCACTTTTGCACATGTATTTGTGTGGAAAAACACTTTTTGCACTTGTGATAGTGTTGAAAAACCACTTTTCGCACTTGTGTTAGTGTTGAAAAACCACTTTTCGCACTTGTGTTAGTGTTGAAAAACCACTTTTCGCACTCGTGTTGGAGCAGGAAATCACTTTTGCACTTGTATTAGTGTGGAAAAAACACTTTTTGCACTTGTGATAGTGTTGAAAAACCACTTTTCGAACTTGTGTTAGTGTTGAAAAACCACTTTTTGCACTTGTGTTGGTGCAGGAAACCACTTTTGCTCTTGTATTAGTGTGGAAAAACCACTTTTCGCACTTGTGTTGGTGCAGGAAACCACTTTTGCACTTGTATTAGTGTGGAAAAACCACTTTTCGCACTTGCGTTAGTGTTGAAAAACCACTTTTCGCACTTGTGTTAGTGTTGAAAAACCACTTTTCGCACTTGTCTTAGTGTTGAAAAACCACTTTTCGCACTTGTGTTGGTGCAGGAAACCACTTTTGCACTTGTATTAGTGTGGAAAAAACACTTTTCGCACTTGTGTTAGTGTTGAAAAACCACTTTTCGCACTTGTGTTAGTGTTGAAAAACGACTTTTCGCACTTGTGTTAGTGTTGAAAAACCACTTTTCGCACTTGTGTTAGTGTTGAAAAACCACTTTTCGCACTTGTGTTGGTGCAGGAAACCACTTTTTCACTTGTATTAGTGTGGACAAAAACACTTTTCGCACTTGTGTTAGTGTTGAAAAACCACTTTTCGCACTTGTGTTGGTGCAGGAAACCACTTTTGCACTTGTATTAGTGTGGAAAAAACACTTTTCGCACTTGTGTTAGTGTTGAAAAACCACTTTTAACACTTGTGTTAGTGTTGAAAAACCACTTTTCGCACTTGTGTTAGTGTTGAAAAACCACTTTTCGCACTTGTGTTGGTGCAGGAAACCACTTTTGCACTTGTATGAGTGTGGAAAAAACACTTTTTGCACTTGTGATAGTGTTGAAAAACCACTTTTCGCACATGTGTTAGTGTTGAAAAACCACTTTTCGCACTTGTGTTAGTGTTGAAAAACCACTTTTCGCTCTTGTGTTTGTGCAGGAAACCACTTTTGCACTTGTATTAGTGTGGAAAAAACACTTTTTGCACTTGTGATAGTGTTGAAAAACCACTTTTCGAACTTGTGTCAGTGTTGAAAACCACTTTTCGCACTTGTGTTGGTGCAGGAAACCACTTTTGCACTTGTATTAGTGTGGAAAAACCACTTTTCGCATTTGTGTTAGTGTTGAAAAACCACTTTTCGCACTTGTGTTAGTGTTGAAAAACCACTTTTCGCACTTGTGTTAGTGTTGAAAAACCACTTTTCGCACTTGTGTTGGTGCAGGAAACCACTTTTGCACTTGTATTAGTGTGGAAAAAACACTTTTTGCACTTGTGATATCGTTGAAAAACCACTTTTCGCACTTGTGTTAGTGTTGAAAAACCACTTTTCGCACTTGTGTTGGTGAAGGAAACCACTTTTGCTCTTGTATTAGTGTGGAAAAACCACTTTTCGCACTTGCGATAGTGTTGAAAAACCACTTTTTGCACTTGTGTTAGTGTTGAAATACCACTTTTCGCACTTGTGTTAGTGTTGAAAAACCACTTTTCGCACTTGTGTTGGTGCAGGAAACCACTTTTGCACTTGTGTTAGTGTGGAAAAACACTTTTCGCACTTGTGTTAGTGTTGATAAACCACTTTTCGCACTTGTGTTAGTGTTGAAAAACCACTTTTCGCACTTGTTTTAGTGTTGAAAAACCACTTTTCGCACTTGTGTTAGTGCTGAAAAACCACTTTTCGCACTTGTGTTGGTTCAGGAAACCACTTTTGCACTTGTATTAGTGTGGAAAAAACACTTTTCGCACTTGTGTTAGTGTTGAAAAACCACTTTCGCACTTGTGTTAGTGTTGAAAAAACACTTTTCGCACTTGTGTTGGTGCAGAAAACCACTTTTGCTCTTGTATTAGTGTGGAAAAACACTTCTTGCACTTGTGATAGTGTTGAAAAACCACCTTTCGCACTTGTGTTAGTGTTTAAAAACCACTTTTCGCACTTGTGTTAGTGTTGAAAAACCAGTTTTCGCACTTGTGTTGGTGCAGGAAACCACTTTTGCACATGTATTTGTGTGGAAAAACACTTTTTGCACTTGTGATAGTGTTGAAAAACCACTTTTCGCACTTGTGTTAGTGTTGAAAAACCACTTTTCGCACTTGTGTTAGTGTTGAAAAACCACTTTTCGCACTCGTGTTGGAGCAGGAAATCACTTTTGCACTTGTATTAGTGTGGAAAAAACACTTTTTGCACTTGTGATAGTGTTGAAAAACCACTTTTCGAACTTGTGTTAGTGTTGAAAAACCACTTTTTGCACTTGTGTTGGTGCAGGAAACCACTTTTGCTCTTGTATTAGTGTGGAAAAACCACTTTTCGCACTTGTGTTGGTGCAGGAAACCACTTTTGCACTTGTATTAGTGTGGAAAAACCACTTTTCGCACTTGCGTTAGTGTTGAAAAACCACTTTTCGCACTTGTGTTAGTGTTGAAAAACCACTTTTCGCACTTGTCTTAGTGTTGAAAAACCACTTTTCGCACTTGTGTTGGTGCTGGAAACCACTTTTGCACTTGTATTAGTGTGGAAAAACACTTTTCGCACTTGTGTTAGTGTTGATAAACCACTTTTCGCACTTGTGTTAGTGTTGAAAAACAACTTTTCGCACTTGTGTTAGTGTTGAAAAACGACTTTTCGCACTTGTGTTAGTGTTGAAAAACCACTTTTCGCACTTGTGTTAGTGTTGAAAAACCACTTTTCGCACTTGTGTTGGTGCAGGAAACCACTTTTTCACTTGTATTAGTGTGGAAAAAACACTTTTTGCACTTGTGATAGTGTTGAAAAACCACTTTTCGAACTTGTGTCAGTGTTGAAAACCACTTTTCGCACTTGTGTTGGTGCAGGAAACCACTTTTGCACTTGTATTAGTGTGGAAAAACCACTTTTCGCATTTGTGTTAGTGTTGAAAAACCACTTTTCGCACTTGTGTTAGTGTTGAAAAACCACTTTTCGCACTTGTGTTAGTGTTGAAAAACCACTTTTCGCACTTGTGTTGGTGCAGGACACCACTTTTGCACTTGTATTAGTGTGGAAAAAACACTTTTTGCACTTGTGATAGCGTTGAAAAACCACTTTTCGCACTTGTGTTAGTGTTGAAAAACCACTTTTCGCACTTGTGTTGGTGAAGGAAACCACTTTTGCTCTTGTATTAGTGTGGAAAAACCACTTTTCGCACTTGCGTTAGTGTTGAAAAACCACTTTTTGCACTTGTGTTAGTGTTGAAATACCACTTTTCGCACTTGTGTTAGTGTTGAAAAACCACTTTTCGCACTTGTGTTGGTGCAGGAAACCACTTTTGCACTTGTGTTAGTGTGGAAAAACACTTTTCGCACTTGTGTTAGTGTTGATAAACCACTTTTCGCACTTGTGTTAGTGTTGAAAAACCACTTTTCGCACTTGTTTTAGTGTTGAAAAACCACTTTTCGCACTTGTGTTAGTGCTGAAAAACCACTTTTCGCACTTGTGTTGGTTCAGGAAACCACTTTTGCACTTGTATTAGTGTGGAAAAAAACACTTTTCGCACTTGTGTTAGTGTTGAAAAACACTTTTCGCAGTTGTGTTAGTGTTGAAAAAACACTTTTCGCACTTGTGTTGGTGCAGAAAACCACTTTTGCTCTTGTATTAGTGTGGAAAAACACTTTTTGCACTTGTGATAGTGTTGAAAAACCACCTTTCGCACTTGTGTTAGTGTTTAAAAACCACTTTTCGCACTTGTGTTAGTGTTGAAAAACCACTTTTCGCACTTGTGTTGGTGCAGGAAACCACTTTTGCACATGTATTTGTGTGGAAAAACACTTTTTGCACTTGTGATAGTGTTGAAAAACCACTTTTCGCACTTGTGTTAGTGTTGAAAAACCACTTTTCGCACTTGTGTTAGTGTTGAAAAACCACTTTTCGCACTCGTGTTGGAGCAGGAAATCACTTTTGCACTTGTATTAGTGTGGAAAAAACACTTTTTGCACTTGTGATAGTGTTGAAAAACCACTTTTTGCACTTGTGTTAGTGTTGAAATACCACTTTTCGCACTTGTGTTAGTGTTGAAAAACCACTTTTCGCACTCGTGTTGGAGCAGGAAATCACTTTTGCTCTTGTATTAGTGTGGAAAAACCACTTTTCGCACTTGCGATAGTGTTGAAAAACCACTTTTTGCACTTGTGTTAGTGTTGAAATACCACTTTTCGCACTTGTGTTAGTGTTGAAAAACCACTTTTCGCACTTGTGTTGGTGCAGGAAACCACTTTTGCACTTGTGTTAGTGTGGAAAAACACTTTTCGCACTTGTGTTAGTGTTGATAAACCACTTTTCGCACTTGTGTTAGTGTTGAAAAACCACTTTTCGCACTTGTTTTAGTGTTGAAAAACCACTTTTCGCACTTGTGTTAGTGCTGAAAAACCACTTTTCGCACTTGTGTTGGTTCAGGAAACCACTTTTGCACTTGTATTAGTGTGGAAAAAACACTTTTCGCACTTGTGTTAGTGTTGAAAAACCACTTTCGCACTTGTGTTAGTGTTGAAAAAACACTTTTCGCACTTGTGTTGGTGCAGAAAACCACTTTTGCTCTTGTATTAGTGTGGAAAAACACTTCTTGCACTTGTGATAGTGTTGAAAAACCACCTTTCGCACTTGTGTTAGTGTTTAAAAACCACTTTTCGCACTTGTGTTAGTGTTGAAAAACCAGTTTTCGCACTTGTGTTGGTGCAGGAAACCACTTTTGCACATGTATTTGTGTGGAAAAACACTTTTTGCACTTGTGATAGTGTTGAAAAACCACTTTTCGCACTTGTGTTAGTGTTGAAAAACCACTTTTCGCACTTGTGTTAGTGTTGAAAAACCACTTTTCGCACTCGTGTTGGAGCAGGAAATCACTTTTGCACTTGTATTAGTGTGGAAAAAACACTTTTTGCACTTGTGATAGTGTTGAAAAACCACTTTTCGAACTTGTGTTAGTGTTGAAAAACCACTTTTTGCACTTGTGTTGGTGCAGGAAACCACTTTTGCTCTTGTATTAGTGTGGAAAAACCACTTTTCGCACTTGTGTTGGTGCAGGAAACCACTTTTGCACTTGTATTAGTGTGGAAAAACCACTTTTCGCACTTGCGTTAGTGTTGAAAAACCACTTTTCGCACTTGTGTTAGTGTTGAAAAACCACTTTTCGCACTTGTCTTAGTGTTGAAAAACCACTTTTCGCACTTGTGTTGGTGCAGGAAACCACTTTTGCACTTGTATTAGTGTGGAAAAAACACTTTTCGCACTTGTGTTAGTGTTGAAAAACCACTTTTCGCACTTGTGTTAGTGTTGAAAAACGACTTTTCGCACTTGTGTTAGTGTTGAAAAACCACTTTTCGCACTTGTGTTAGTGTTGAAAAACCACTTTTCGCACTTGTGTTGGTGCAGGAAACCACTTTTTCACTTGTATTAGTGTGGACAAAAACACTTTTCGCACTTGTGTTAGTGTTGAAAAACCACTTTTCGCACTTGTGTTGGTGCAGGAAACCACTTTTGCACTTGTATTAGTGTGGAAAAAACACTTTTCGCACTTGTGTTAGTGTTGAAAAACCACTTTTAACACTTGTGTTAGTGTTGAAAAACCACTTTTCGCACTTGTGTTAGTGTTGAAAAACCACTTTTCGCACTTGTGTTGGTGCAGGAAACCACTTTTGCACTTGTATGAGTGTGGAAAAAACACTTTTTGCACTTGTGATAGTGTTGAAAAACCACTTTTCGCACATGTGTTAGTGTTGAAAAACCACTTTTCGCACTTGTGTTAGTGTTGAAAAACCACTTTTCGCTCTTGTGTTTGTGCAGGAAACCACTTTTGCACTTGTATTAGTGTGGAAAAAACACTTTTTGCACTTGTGATAGTGTTGAAAAACCACTTTTCGAACTTGTGTCAGTGTTGAAAACCACTTTTCGCACTTGTGTTGGTGCAGGAAACCACTTTTGCACTTGTATTAGTGTGGAAAAACCACTTTTCGCATTTGTGTTAGTGTTGAAAAACCACTTTTCGCACTTGTGTTAGTGTTGAAAAACCACTTTTCGCACTTGTGTTAGTGTTGAAAAACCACTTTTCGCACTTGTGTTGGTGCAGGAAACCACTTTTGCACTTGTATTAGTGTGGAAAAAACACTTTTTGCACTTGTGATATCGTTGAAAAACCACTTTTCGCACTTGTGTTAGTGTTGAAAAACCACTTTTCGCACTTGTGTTGGTGAAGGAAACCACTTTTGCTCTTGTATTAGTGTGGAAAAACCACTTTTCGCACTTGCGATAGTGTTGAAAAACCACTTTTTGCACTTGTGTTAGTGTTGAAATACCACTTTTCGCACTTGTGTTAGTGTTGAAAAACCACTTTTCGCACTTGTGTTGGTGCAGGAAACCACTTTTGCACTTGTGTTAGTGTGGAAAAACACTTTTCGCACTTGTGTTAGTGTTGATAAACCACTTTTCGCACTTGTGTTAGTGTTGAAAAACCACTTTTCGCACTTGTTTTAGTGTTGAAAAACCACTTTTCGCACTTGTGTTAGTGCTGAAAAACCACTTTTCGCACTTGTGTTGGTTCAGGAAACCACTTTTGCACTTGTATTAGTGTGGAAAAAACACTTTTCGCACTTGTGTTAGTGTTGAAAAACCACTTTCGCACTTGTGTTAGTGTTGAAAAAACACTTTTCGCACTTGTGTTGGTGCAGAAAACCACTTTTGCTCTTGTATTAGTGTGGAAAAACACTTCTTGCACTTGTGATAGTGTTGAAAAACCACCTTTCGCACTTGTGTTAGTGTTTAAAAACCACTTTTCGCACTTGTGTTAGTGTTGAAAAACCAGTTTTCGCACTTGTGTTGGTGCAGGAAACCACTTTTGCACATGTATTTGTGTGGAAAAACACTTTTTGCACTTGTGATAGTGTTGAAAAACCACTTTTCGCACTTGTGTTAGTGTTGAAAAACCACTTTTCGCACTTGTGTTAGTGTTGAAAAACCACTTTTCGCACTCGTGTTGGAGCAGGAAATCACTTTTGCACTTGTATTAGTGTGGAAAAAACACTTTTTGCACTTGTGATAGTGTTGAAAAACCACTTTTCGAACTTGTGTTAGTGTTGAAAAACCACTTTTTGCACTTGTGTTGGTGCAGGAAACCACTTTTGCTCTTGTATTAGTGTGGAAAAACCACTTTTCGCACTTGTGTTGGTGCAGGAAACCACTTTTGCACTTGTATTAGTGTGGAAAAACCACTTTTCGCACTTGCGTTAGTGTTGAAAAACCACTTTTCGCACTTGTGTTAGTGTTGAAAAACCACTTTTCGCACTTGTCTTAGTGTTGAAAAACCACTTTTCGCACTTGTGTTGGTGCTGGAAACCACTTTTGCACTTGTATTAGTGTGGAAAAACACTTTTCGCACTTGTGTTAGTGTTGATAAACCACTTTTCGCACTTGTGTTAGTGTTGAAAAACAACTTTTCGCACTTGTGTTAGTGTTGAAAAACGACTTTTCGCACTTGTGTTAGTGTTGAAAAACCACTTTTCGCACTTGTGTTAGTGTTGAAAAACCACTTTTCGCACTTGTGTTGGTGCAGGAAACCACTTTTTCACTTGTATTAGTGTGGAAAAAACACTTTTTGCACTTGTGATAGTGTTGAAAAACCACTTTTCGAACTTGTGTCAGTGTTGAAAACCACTTTTCGCACTTGTGTTGGTGCAGGAAACCACTTTTGCACTTGTATTAGTGTGGAAAAACCACTTTTCGCATTTGTGTTAGTGTTGAAAAACCACTTTTCGCACTTGTGTTAGTGTTGAAAAACCACTTTTCGCACTTGTGTTAGTGTTGAAAAACCACTTTTCGCACTTGTGTTGGTGCAGGAAACCACTTTTGCACTTGTATTAGTGTGGAAAAAACACTTTTTGCACTTGTGATAGCGTTGAAAAACCACTTTTCGCACTTGTGTTAGTGTTGAAAAACCACTTTTCGCACTTGTGTTGGTGAAGGAAACCACTTTTGCTCTTGTATTAGTGTGGAAAAACCACTTTTCGCACTTGCGTTAGTGTTGAAAAACCACTTTTTGCACTTGTGTTAGTGTTGAAATACCACTTTTCGCACTTGTGTTAGTGTTGAAAAACCACTTTTCGCACTTGTGTTGGTGCAGGAAACCACTTTTGCACTTGTGTTAGTGTGGAAAAACACTTTTCGCACTTGTGTTAGTGTTGATAAACCACTTTTCGCACTTGTGTTAGTGTTGAAAAACCACTTTTCGCACTTGTTTTAGTGTTGAAAAACCACTTTTCGCACTTGTGTTAGTGCTGAAAAACCACTTTTCGCACTTGTGTTGGTTCAGGAAACCACTTTTGCACTTGTATTAGTGTGGAAAAAAACACTTTTCGCACTTGTGTTAGTGTTGAAAAACACTTTTCGCAGTTGTGTTAGTGTTGAAAAAACACTTTTCGCACTTGTGTTGGTGCAGAAAACCACTTTTGCTCTTGTATTAGTGTGGAAAAACACTTTTTGCACTTGTGATAGTGTTGAAAAACCACCTTTCGCACTTGTGTTAGTGTTTAAAAACCACTTTTCGCACTTGTGTTAGTCTTGAAAAACCACTTTTCGCACTTGTGTTGGTGCAGGAAACCACTTTTGCACATGTATTTGTGTGGAAAAACACTTTTTGCACTTGTGATAGTGTTGAAAAACCACTTTTCGCACTTGTGTTAGTGTTGAAAAACCACTTTTCGCACTTGTGTTAGTGTTGAAAAACCACTTTTCGCACTCGTGTTGGAGCAGGAAATCACTTTTGCACTTGTATTAGTGTGGAAAAAACACTTTTTGCACTTGTGATAGTGTTGAAAAACCACTTTTCAAACTTGTGTTAGTGTTGAAAAACCACTTTTTGCACTTGTGATGGTGCAGGAAACCACTTTTGCTCTTGTATTAGTGTGGAAAAACCACTTTTCGCACTTGTGTTAGTGTTGAAAAAACACTTTTCGCACTTGTGTTAGTGTTGAAAAACCACTTTTCGCACTTGTGTTAGTGTTGAAAAACCACTTTTCGCACTTGTGTTGGTGCAGGAAACCACTTTTGCACTTGTATTAGTGTGGAAAAAACACTTTTCGCACTTGTGTTAGTGTTGAAATACCACTTTTCACACAGTGTGTTAGTGTTGAAAAACCACTTTTCGCACTTGTGTTGGTGCAGGAAACCACTTTTGCACTTGTATTAGTGTGGAAAAAACACTTTTTGCACTTGTGATAGCGTTGAAAAACCACTTTTCACACTTGTGTTAGTGTTGAAAAACCACTTTTCGCACTTGTGTTGGTGCAGGAAACCACTTTTGCACTTGTATTAGTGTGGAAAAACCACTTTTCGCACTTGCGTTAGTGTTGAAAAACCACTTTTCGCACTTGTGTTAGTGTTGAAAAACCACTTTTCGCACTTGTCTTAGTGTTGAAAAACCACTTTTCGCACTTGTGTTGGTGCTGGAAACCACTTTTGCACTTGTATTAGTGTGGAAAAACACTTTTCGCACTTGTGTTAGTGTTGATAAACCACTTTTCGCACTTGTGTTAGTGTTGAAAAACCACTTTTCGCACTTGTGTTAGTGTTGAAAAACCACTTTTCGCACTTGTGTTAGTGTTGAAAAACCAATTTTCACACTTGTGTTAGTGTTGAAAAACCACATTTCGCACTTGTGTTGGTGCAGGAAACCACTTTTGCACTTGTATTAGTGTGGAAAAAACACTTTTCGCACTTGTGTTAGTGTTGAAAAACCACTTTTCGCACTTGTGTTGGTGCAGGAAACCACTTTTGCACTTGTATTAGTGTGGAAAAAACACTTTTCGCACTTCTGTTAGTGTTGAAAAACCACTTTTCACACTTGTGTTAGTGTTGAAAAACCACTTTTCGCACTTGTGTTAGTGTTGAAAAACCACTTTTCGCACTTGTGTTAGTGTTGAAAAACCACTTTTCGCTCTTGTGTTTGTGCAGGAAACCACTTTTGCACTTGTATTAGTGTGGAAAAACCACTTTTCGCATTTGTGTTAGTGTTGAAAAACCACTTTTCGCACTTGTGTTAGTGTTGAAAAACCACTTTTCGCACTTGTGTTAGTGTTGAAAAACCACTTTTCGCACTTGTGTTGGTGCAGGAAACCACTTTTGCACTTGTATTAGTGTGGAAAAAACACTTTTTGCACTTGTGATAGCGTTGAAAAACCACTTTTCGCACTTGTGTTAGTGTTGAAAAACCACTTTTCGCACTTGTGTTGGTGCAGGAAACCACTTTTGCTCTTGTATTAGTGTGGAAAAACCACTTTTCGCACTTGCGTTAGTGTTGAAAAACCACTTTTTGCACTTGTGTTAGTGTTGAAATACCACTTTTCGCACTTGTGTTAGTGTTGAAAAACCACTTTTCGCACTTGTGTTGGTGCAGGAAACCACTTTTGCACTTGTATTACTGTGGAAAAACACTTTTCGCACTTGTGTTAGTGTTGATAAACCACTTTTCGCACTTGTGTTAGTGTTGAAAAACCACTTTTCGCACTTGTTTTAGTGTTGAAAAACCACTTTTCGCACTTGTGTTAGTGCTGAAAAACCACTTTTCGCACTTGTGTTGGTGCAGGAAACCACTTTTGCACTTGTATTAGTGTGGAAAAAACACTTTTCGCACTTGTGTTAGTGTTGAAAAACCACTTTTCGCACTTGTGTTAGTGTTGAAAAAACACTTTTCGCACTTGTGTTGGTGCAGAAAACCACTTTTGCTCTTATATTAGTGTGGAAAAACACTTTTTGCACTTGTGATAGTGTTGAAAAACCACCTTTCGCACTAGTGTTAGTGTTTAAAAACCACTTTTCGCACTTGTGTTAGTGTTGAAAAACCACTTTTCGCACTTGTGTTGGTGCAGGAAACCACTTTTGCACATGTATTTGTGTGGAAAAACACTTTTTGCACTTGTGATAGTGTTGAAAAACCACTTTTCGCACTTGTGTTAGTGTTGAAAAACCACTTTTCGCACTCGTGTTGGAGCAGGAAATCACTTTTGCACTTGTATTAGTGTGGAAAAAACACTTTTTGCACTTGTGATAGTGTTGAAAAACCACTTTTCGAACTTGTGTTAGTGTTGAAAAACCACTTTTTGCACTTGTGTTTGTGCAGAAACCACTTTTGCTCTTGTATTAGTGTGGAAAAACCACTTTTCGCACTTGTGTTAGTGTTGAAAAACCACTTTTCGCACTTGTGTTGGTGCAGGAAACCACTTTTCGCACTTGTGTTAGTGTTGAAAAACCACTTTTCGCACTTGTGTTGGTGCAGGAAACCACTTTTGCACTTGTATTAGTGTGGAAAAAACACTTTTCGCACTTGTGTTAGTGTTGAAATACCACTTTTCACACTTGTGTTAGTGTTGAAAAAGCACTTTTCGCACTTGTGTTGGTGCAGGAAACCACTTTTGCACTTGTATTAGTGTGGAAAAAACACTTTTTGCACTTGTGATAGCGTTGAAAAACCACTTTTCGCACTTGTGTTAGTGTTGAAAAACCACTTTTCGCACTTGTGTTGGTGCAGGAAACCACTTTTGCACTTGTATTAGTGTTTAAAAACCACTTTTCGCACTTGCGTTAGTGTTGAAAAACCACTTTTCGCACTTGTGTTAGTGTTGAAAAACCACTTTTCGCACTTGTCTTAGTGTTGAAAAACCACTTTTCGCACTTGTGTTGGTGCTGGAAACCACTTTTGCACTTGTATTAGTGTGGAAAAACACTTTTCGCACTTGTGTTAGTGTTGATAAACCACTTTTCGCACTTGTGTTAGTGTTGAAAAACCACTTTTCGCACTTGTGTTAGTGTTGAAAAACGACTTTTCGCACTTGTGTTAGTGTTGAAAAACCACTTTTCGCACTTGTGTTAGTGTTGAAAAACCACTTTTCGCACTTGTGTTGGTGCAGGAAACCACTTTTTCACTTGTATTAGTGTGGAAAAAACACTTTTTGCACTTGTGATAGCGTTGAAAAACCACTTTTCACTCTTGTGTTAGTGTTGAAAAACCACTTTTCGCACTTGTGTTGGTGCAGGAAACCACTTTTGCACTTGTATTAGTGTGGAAAAAACACTTTTCGCACTTGTGTTAGTGTTGAAAAACCTCTTTTCGCACTTGTGTTAGTGTTGAAAAAACACTTTTCGCACTTGTGTTGGTGCAGAAAACCACTTTTGCTCTTATATTAGTGTGGAAAAACACTTTTTGCACTTGTGATAGTGTTGAAAAACCACCTTTCGCACTAGTGTTAGTGTTTAAAAACCACTTTTCGCACTTGTGTTAGTGTTGAAAAACCACTTTTCGCACTTGTGTTGGTGCAGGAAACCACTTTTGCACATGTATTTGTGTGGAAAAACACTTTTTGCACTTGTGATAGTGTTGAAAAACCACTTTTCACACTTGTGTTAGTGTTGAAAAACCACTTTTCGCACTTGTGTTAGTGTTGAAAAACCACTTTTCGCACTCGTGTTGGAGCAGGAAATCACTTTTGCACTTGTATTAGTGTGGAAAAAACACTTTTTGCACTTGTGATAGTGTTGAAAAACCACTTTTCGAACTTGTGTTAGTGTTGAAAAACCACTTTTTGCACTTGTGTTGGTGCAGAAACCACTTTTGCTCTTGTATTAGTGTGGAAAAACCACTTTTTGCACTTGTGTTAGTGTTGAAAAACCACTTTTCGCACTTGTGTTAGTGTTGAAAAACCACTTTTCGCACTTGTGTTAGTGTTGAAAAACCACTTTTCGCACTTGTGTTGGTGCAGGAAACCACTTTTGCACTTGTATTAGTGTGGAAAAAACACTTTTCGCACTTGTGTTAGTGTTGAAATACCACTTTTCACACTTGTGTTAGTGTTGAAAAAGCACTTTTCGCACTTGTGTTGGTGCAGGAAACCACTTTTGCACTTGTATTAGTGTGGAAAAACCACTTTTCGCACTTGCGTTAGTGTTGAAAAACCACTTTTCGCACTTGTGTTAGTGTTGAAAAACCACTCTTCGCACTTATCTTAGTGTTGAAAAACCACTTTTCGCACTTGTGTTGGTGCAGGAAACCACTTTTGCACTTGTATTAGTGTGGAAAAACCACTTTTCGCACTTGTGTTAGTGTTGAAAAACCACTTTTCGCACTTGTGTTAGTGTTGAAAAACCACTTTTCGCACTTGTGTTAGTGTTGAAAAACCACTTTTCGCACTTGTGTTGGTGCAGGAAACCACTTTTGCACTTGTATTAGTGTGGAAAAAACACTTTTCGCACTTGTGTTAGTGTTGAAATACCACTTTTCACACAGTGTGTTAGTGTTGAAAAACCACTTTTCGCACTTGTGTTGGTGCAGGAAACCACTTTTGCACTTGTATTAGTGTGGAAAAAACACTTTTTGCACTTGTGATAGCGTTGAAAAACCACTTTTCACACTTGTGTTAGTGTTGAAAAACCACTTTTCGCACTTGTGTTGGTGCAGGAAACCACTTTTGCACTTGTATTAGTGTGGCAAAACCACTTTTCGCACTTGCGTTAGTGTTGAAAAACCACTTTTCGCACTTGTGTTAGTGTTGAAAAACCACTTTTCGCACTTGTCTTAGTGTTGAAAAACCACTTTTCGCACTTGTGTTGGTGCTGGAAACCACTTTTGCACTTGTATTAGTGTGGAAAAACACTTTTCGCACTTGTGTTAGTGTTGATAAACCACTTTTCGCACTTGTGTTAGTGTTGAAAAACCACTTTTCGCACTTGTGTTGGTGCAGGAAACCACTTTTGCACTTGTATTAGTGTGGAAAAAACACTTTTCGCACTTGTGTTAGTGTTGAAAAACCACTTTTCACACTTGTGTTAGTGTTGAAAAACCACTTTTCGCACTTGTGTTAGTGTTGAAAAACCACTTTTCGCACTTGTGTTAGTGTTGAAAAACCACTTTTCGCTCTTGTGTTTGTGCAGGAAACCACTTTTGCACTTGTATTAGTGTGGAAAAACCACTTTTCGCATTTGTGTTAGTGTTGAAAAACCACTTTTCGCACTTGTGTTAGTGTTGAAAAACCACTTTTCGCACTTGTGTTAGTGCTGAAAAACCACTTTTCGCACTTGTGTTGGTGCAGGAAACCACTTTTGCACTTGTATTAGTGTGGAAAAAAACACTTTTTGCACTTGTGATAGCGTTGAAAAACCACTTTTCGCACTTGTGTTAGTGTTGAAAAACCACTTTTCGCACTTGTGTTGGTGCAGGAAACCACTTTTGCTCTTGTATTAGTGTGGAAAAACCACTTTTCGCACTTGCGTTAGTGTTGAAAAACCACTTTTTGCACTTGTGTTAGTGTTGAAATACCACTTTTCGCACTTGTGTTAGTGTTGAAAAACCACTTTTCGCACTTGTGTTGGTGCAGGAAACCACTTTTGCACTTGTATTAGTGTGGAAAAACACTTTTCGCACTTGTGTTAGTGTTGATAAACCACTTTTCGCACTTGTGTTAGTGTTGAAAAACCACTTTTCGCACTTGTTTTAGTGTTGAAAAACCACTTTTCGCACTTGTGTTAGTGCTGAAAAACCACTTTTCGCACTTGTGTTGGTGCAGGAAACCACTTTTGCACTTGTATTAGTGTGGAAAAAACACTTTTCGCACTTGTGTTAGTGTTGAAAAACCACTTTTCGCACTTGTGTTAGTGTTGAAAAAACACTTTTCGCACTTGTGTTGGTGCAGAAAACCACTTTTGCTCTTATATTAGTGTGGAAAAACACTTTTTGCACTTGTGATAGTGTTGAAAAACCACCTTTCGCACTAGTGTTAGTGTTTAAAAACCACTTTTCGCACTTGTGTTAGTGTTGAAAAACCACTTTTCGCACTTGTGTTGGTGCAGGAAACCACTTTTGCACATGTATTTGTGTGGAAAAACACTTTTTGCACTTGTGATAGTGTTGAAAAACCACTTTTCACACTTGTGTTAGTGTTGAAAAACCACTTTTCGCACTTGTGTTAGTGTTGAAAAACCACTTTTCGCACTCGTGTTGGAGCAGGAAATCACTTTTGCACTTGTATTAGTGTGGAAAAAACACTTTTTGCACTTGTGATAGTGTTGAAAAAACCACTTTTCGAACTTGTGTTAGTGTTGAAAAACCACTTTTTGCACTTGTGTTTGTGCAGAAACCACTTTTGCTCTTGTATTAGTGTGGAAAAACCACTTTTCGCACTTCTGTTAGTGTTGAAAAACCACTTTTCGCACTTGTGTTAGTGTTGAAAAACCACTTTTCGCACTTGTGTTAGTGTTGAAAAACCACTTTTCGCACTTGTGTTGGTGCAGGAAACCACTTTTGCACTTGTATTAGTGTGGAAAAAACACTTTTCGCACTTGTGTTAGTGTTGAAATACCACTTTTCACACTTGTGTTAGTGTTGAAAAAGCACTTTTCGCACTTGTGTTGGTGCAGGAAACCACTTTTGCACTTGTATTAGTGTGGAAAAAACACTTTTTGCACTTGTGATAGCGTTGAAAAACCACTTTTCGCACTTGTGTTAGTGTTGAAAAACCACTTTTCGCACTTGTGTTGGTGCAGGAAACCACTTTTGCACTTGTATTAGTGTGGAAAAACCACTTTTCGCACTTGCGTTAGTGTTGAAAAACCACTTTTCGCACTTGTGTTAGTGTTGAAAAACCACTTTTCGCACTTGTCTTAGTGTTGAAAAACCACTTTTCGCACTTGTGTTGGTGCTGGAAACCACTTTTGCACTTGTATTAGTGTGGAAAAACACTTTTCGCACTTGTGTTAGTGTTGATAAACCACTTTTCGCACTTGTGTTAGTGTTGAAAAACCACTTTTCGCACTTGTGTTAGTGTTGAAAAACGACTTTTCGCACTTGTGTTAGTGTTGAAAAACCACTTTTCGCACTTGTGTTAGTGTTGAAAAACCACTTTTCGCACTTGTGTTGGTGCAGGAAACCACTTTTTCACTTGTATTAGTGTGGAAAAAACACTTTTTGCACTTGTGATAGCGTTGAAAAACCACTTTTCACACTTGTGTTAGTGTTGAAAAACCACTTTTCGCACTTGTGTTGGTGCAGGAAACCACTTTTGCACTTGTATTAGAGTGGAAAAAACACTTTTCGCACTTGTGTTAGTGTTGAAAAACCACTTTTCGCACTTGTGTTAGTGTTGAAAAAACACTTTTCGCACTTGTGTTGGTGCAGAAAACCACTTTTGCTCTTATATTAGTGTGGAAAAACACTTTTTGCACTTGTGATAGTGTTGAAAAACCACCTTTCGCACTAGTGTTAGTGTTTAAAAACCACTTTTCGCACTTGTGTTAGTGTTGAAAAACCACTTTTCGCACTTGTGTTGGTGCAGGAAACCACTTTTGCACATGTATTTGTGTGGAAAAACACTTTTTGCACTTGTGATAGTGTTGAAAAACCACTTTTCACACTTGTGTTAGTGTTGAAAAACCACTTTTCGCACTTGTGTTAGTGTTGAAAAACCACTTTTCGCACTCGTGTTGGAGCAGGAAATCACTTTTGCACTTGTATTAGTGTGGAAAAAACACTTTTTGCACTTGTGATAGTGTTGAAAAACCACTTTTCGAACTTGTGTTAGTGTTGAAAAACCACTTTTTGCACTTGTGTTGGTGCAGAAACCACTTTTGCTCTTGTATTAGTGTGGAAAAACCACTTTTCGCACTTGTGTTAGTGTTGAAAAACCACTTTTCGCACTTGTGTTAGTGTTGAAAAACCACTTTTCGCACTTGTGTTAGTGTTGAAAAACCACTTTTCGCACTTGTGTTGGTGCAGGAAACCACTTTTGCACTTGTATTAGTGTGGAAAAAACACTTTTCGCACTTGTGTTAGTGTTGAAATACCACTTTTCACACTTGTGTTAGTGTTGAAAAAGCACTTTTCGCACTTGTGTTGGTGCAGGAAACCACTTTTGCACTTGTATTAGTGTGGAAAAACCACTTTTCGCACTTGCGTTAGTGTTGAAAAACCACTTTTCGCACTTGTGTTAGTGTTGAAAAACCACTCTTCGCACTTATCTTAGTGTTGAAAAACCACTTTTCGCACTTGTGTTGGTGCAGGAAACCACTTTTGCACTTGTATTAGTGTGGAAAAACCACTTTTCGCACTTGTGTTAGTGTTGAAAAACCACTTTTCGCACTTGTGTTAGTGTTGAAAAACCACTTTTCGCACTTGTGTTAGTGTTGAAAAACCACTTTTCGCACTTGTGTTGGTGCAGGAAACCACTTTTGCACTTGTATTAGTGTGGAAAAAACACTTTTCGCACTTGTGTTAGTGTTGAAATACCACTTTTCACACAGTGTGTTAGTGTTGAAAAACCACTTTTCGCACTTGTGTTGGTGCAGGAAACCACTTTTGCACTTGTATTAGTGTGGAAAAAACACTTTTTGCACTTGTGATAGCGTTGAAAAACCACTTTTCACACTTGTGTTAGTGTTGAAAAACCACTTTTCGCACTTGTGTTGGTGCAGGAAACCACTTTTGCACTTGTATTAGTGTGGCAAAACCACTTTTCGCACTTGCGTTAGTGTTGAAAAACCACTTTTCGCACTTGTGTTAGTGTTGAAAACCCACTTTTAACACTTGTGTTAGTGTTGAAAAACCTCTTTTCGCACTTGTGTTAGTGTTGAAAAACCACTTTTCGCACTTGTGTTGGTGCAGGAAACCACTTTTGCACTTGTATGAGTGTGGAAAAAACACTTTTTGCACTTGTGATAGTGTTGAAAAACCACTTTTCGCACTTGTGTTAGTGTTGAAAAACCACTTTTCGCACTTGTGTTAGTGTTGAAAAACCACTTTTCGCTCTTGTGTTTGTGCAGGAAACCACTTTTGCACTTGTATTAGTGTGGAAAAAACACTTTTTGCACTTGTGATAGTGTTGAAAAACCACTTTTCGAACTTGTGTCAGTGTTGAAAACCACTTTTCGCACTTGTGTTGGTGCAGGAAACCACTTTTGCACTTGTATTAGTGTGGAAAAACCACTTTTCGCATTTGTGTTAGTGTTGAAAAACCACTTTTCGCACTTGTGTTAGTGTTGAAAAACCACTTTTCGCACTTGTGTTAGTGTTGAAAAACCACTTTTCGCACTTGTGTTGGTGCAGGAAACCACTTTTGCACTTGTATTAGTGTGGAAAAAACACTTTTTGCACTTGTGATAGCGTTGAAAAACCACTTTTCGCACTTGTGTTAGTGTTGAAAAACCACTTTTCGCACTTGTGTTGGTGCAGGAAACCACTTTTGCTCTTGTATTAGTGTGGAAAAACCACTTTTCGCACTTGCGTTAGTGTTGAAAAACCACTTTTTGCACTTGTGTTAGTGTTGAAATACCACTTTTCGCACTTGTGTTAGTGTTGAAAAACCACTTTTCGCACTTGTGTTGGTGCAGGAAACCACTTTTGCACTTGTATTAGTGTGGAAAAACACTTTTCGCACTTGTGTTAGTGTTGATAAACCACTTTTCGCACTTGTGTTAGTGTTGAAAAACCACTTTTCGCACTTGTTTTAGTGTTGAAAAACCACTTTTCGCACTTGTGTTAGTGCTGAAAAACCACTTTTCGCACTTGTGTTGGTGCAGGAAACCACTTTTGCACTTGTATTAGTGTGGAAAAAACACTTTTCGCACTTGTGTTAGTGTTGAAAAACCACTTTTCGCACTTGTGTTAGTGTTGAAAAAACACTTTTCGCACTTGTGTTGGTGCAGAAAACCACTTTTGCTCTTATATTAGTGTGGAAAAACACTTTTTGCACTTGTGATAGTGTTGAAAAACCACCTTTCGCACTAGTGTTAGTGTTTAAAAACCACTTTTCGCACTTGTGTTAGTGTTGAAAAACCACTTTTCGCACTTGTGTTGGTGCAGGAAACCACTTTTGCACATGTATTTGTGTGGAAAAACACTTTTTGCACTTGTGATAGTGTTGAAAAACCACTTTTCACACTTGTGTTAGTGTTGAAAAACCACTTTTCGCACTTGTGTTAGTGTTGAAAAACCACTTTTCGCACTCGTGTTGGAGCAGGAAATCACTTTTGCACTTGTATTAGTGTGGAAAAAACACTTTTTGCACTTGTGATAGTGTTGAAAAACCACTTTTCGAACTTGTGTTAGTGTTGAAAAACCACTTTTTGCACTTGTGTTGGTGCAGAAACCACTTTTGCTCTTGTATTAGTGTGGAAAAACCACTTTTCGCACTTGTGTTAGTGTTGAAAAACCACTTTTCGCACTTGTGTTAGTGTTGAAAAACCACTTTTCGCACTTGTGTTAGTGTTGAAAAACCACTTTTCGCACTTGTGTTGGTGCAGGAAACCACTTTTGCACTTGTATTAGTGTGGAAAAAACACTTTTCGCACTTGTGTTAGTGTTGAAATACCACTTTTCACACTTGTGTTAGTGTTGAAAAAGCACTTTTCGCACTTGTGTTGGTGCAGGAAACCACTTTTGCACTTGTATTAGTGTGGAAAAAACACTTTTTGCACTTGTGATAGCGTTGAAAAACCACTTTTCGCACTTGTGTTAGTGTTGAAAAACCACTTTTCGCACTTGTGTTGGTGCAGGAAACCACTTTTGCATTTGTATTAGTGTGGAAAAACCACTTTTCGCACTTGCGTTAGTGTTGAAAAACCACTTTTCGCACTTGTGTTAGTGTTGAAAAACCACTTTTCGCACTTGTCTTAGTGTTGAAAAACCACTTTTCGCACTTGTGTTGGTGCTGGAAACCACTTTTGCACTTGTATTAGTGTGGAAAAACACTTTTCGCACTTGTGTTAGTGTTGATAAACCACTTTTCGCACTTGTGTTAGTGTTGAAAAACCACTTTTCGCACTTGTGTTAGTGTTGAAAAACGACTTTTCGCACTTGTGTTAGTGTTGAAAAACCACTTTTCGCACTTGTGTTAGTGTTGAAAAACCACTTTTCGCACTTGTGTTGGTGCAGGAAACCACTTTTTCACTTGTATTAGTGTGGACAAAAACACTTTTCGCACTTGTGTTAGTGTTGAAAAACCACTTTTCGCACTTGTGTTGGTGCAGGAAACCACTTTTGCACTTGTATTAGTGTGGAAAAAACACTTTTCGCACTTGTGTTAGTGTTGAAAAACCACTTTTAACACTTGTGTTAGTGTTGAAAAACCACTTTTCGCACTTGTGTTAGTGTTGAAAAACCACTTTTCGCACTTGTGTTGGTGCAGGAAACCACTTTTGCACTTGTATGAGTGTGGAAAAAACACTTTTTGCACTTGTGATAGTGTTGAAAAACCACTTTTCGCACATGTGTTAGTGTTGAAAAACCACTTTTCGCACTTGTGTTAGTGTTGAAAAACCACTTTTCGCTCTTGTGTTTGTGCAGGAAACCACTTTTGCACTTGTATTAGTGTGGAAAAAATACTTTTTGCACTTGTGATAGTGTTGAAAAACCACTTTTCGAACTTGTGTCAGTGTTGAAAACCACTTTTCGCACTTGTGTTGGTGCAGGAAACCACTTTTGCACTTGTATTAGTGTGGAAAAACCACTTTTCGCATTTGTGTTAGTGTTGAAAAACCACTTTTCGCACTTGTGTTAGTGTTGAAAAACCACTTTTCGCACTTGTGTTAGTGTTGAAAAACCACTTTTCGCACTTGTGTTGGTGCAGGAAACCACTTTTGCACTTGTATTAGTGTGGAAAAAACACTTTTTGCACTTGTGATAGCGTTGAAAAACCACTTTTCGCACTTGTGTTAGTGTTGAAAAACCACTTTTCGCACTTGTGTTGGTGAAGGAAACCACTTTTGCTCTTGTATTAGTGTGGAAAAACCACTTTTCGCACTTGCGTTAGTGTTGAAAAACCACTTTTTGCACTTGTGTTAGTGTTGAAATACCACTTTTCGCACTTGTGTTAGTGTTGAAAAACCACTTTTCGCACTTGTGTTGGTGCAGGAAACCACTTTTGCACTTGTGTTAGTGTGGAAAAACACTTTTCGCACTTGTGTTAGTGTTGATAAACCACTTTTCGCACTTGTGTTAGTGTTGAAAAACCACTTTTCGCACTTGTTTTAGTGTTGAAAAACCACTTTTCGCACTTGTGTTAGTGCTGAAAAACCACTTTTCGCACTTGTGTTGGTTCAGGAAACCACTTTTGCACTTGTATTAGTGTGGAAAAAACACTTTTCGCACTTGTGTTAGTGTTGAAAAACCACTTTTCGCACTTGTGTTAGTGTTGAAAAAACACTTTTCGCACTTGTGTTGGTGCAGAAAACCACTTTTGCTCTTGTATTAGTGTGGAAAAACACTTTTTGCACTTGTGATAGTGTTGAAAAACCACCTTTCGCACTTGTGTTAGTGTTTAAAAACCACTTTTCGCACTTGTGTTAGTGTTGAAAAACCACTTTTCGCACTTGTGTTGGTGCAGGAAACCACTTTTGCACATGTATTTGTGTGGAAAAACACTTTTTGCACTTGTGATAGTGTTGAAAAACCACTTTTCGCACTTGTGTTAGTGTTGAAAAACCACTTTTCGCACTTGTGTTAGTGTTGAAAAACCACTTTTCGCACTCGTGTTGGAGCAGGAAATCACTTTTGCACTTGTATTAGTGTGGAAAAAACACTTTTTGCACTTGTGATAGTGTTGAAAAACCACTTTTCGAACTTGTGTTAGTGTTGAAAAACCACTTTTTGCACTTGTGTTGGTGCAGGAAACCACTTTTGCTCTTGTATTAGTGTGGAAAAACCACTTTTCGCACTTGTGTTGGTGCAGGAAACCACTTTTGCACTTGTATTAGTGTGGAAAAACCACTTTTCGCACTTGCGTTAGTGTTGAAAAACCACTTTTCGCACTTGTGTTAGTGTTGAAAAACCACTTTTCGCACTTGTCTTAGTGTTGAAAAACCACTTTTCGCACTTGTGTTGGTGCTGGAAACCACTTTTGCACTTGTATTAGTGTGGAAAAACACTTTTCGCACTTGTGTTAGTGTTGATAAACCACTTTTCGCACTTGTGTTAGTGTTGAAAAACCACTTTTCGCACTTGTGTTAGTGTTGAAAAACGACTTTTCGCACTTGTGTTAGTGTTGAAAAACCACTTTTCGCACTTGTGTTAGTGTTGAAAAACCACTTTTCGCACTTGTGTTGGTGCAGGAAACCACTTTTTCACTTGTATTAGTGTGGAAAAAACACTTTTTGCACTTGTGATAGTGTTGAAAAACCACTTTTCGAACTTGTGTCAGTGTTGAAAACCACTTTTCGCACTTGTGTTGGTGCAGGAAACCACTTTTGCACTTGTATTAGTGTGGAAAAACCACTTTTCGCATTTGTGTTAGTGTTGAAAAACCACTTTTCGCACTTGTGTTAGTGTTGAAAAACCACTTTTCGCACTTGTGTTAGTGTTGAAAAACCACTTTTCGCACTTGTGTTGGTGCAGGAAACCACTTTTGCACTTGTATTAGTGTGGAAAAAACACTTTTTGCACTTGTGATAGCGTTGAAAAACCACTTTTCGCACTTGTGTTAGTGTTGAAAAACCACTTTTCGCACTTGTGTTGGTGAAGGAAACCACTTTTGCTCTTGTATTAGTGTGGAAAAACCACTTTTCGCACTTGCGTTAGTGTTGAAAAACCACTTTTTGCACTTGTGTTAGTGTTGAAATACCACTTTTCGCACTTGTGTTAGTGTTGAAAAACCACTTTTCGCACTTGTGTTGGTGCAGGAAACCACTTTTGCACTTGTGTTAGTGTGGAAAAACACTTTTCGCACTTGTGTTAGTGTTGATAAACCACTTTTCGCACTTGTGTTAGTGTTGAAAAACCACTTTTCGCACTTGTTTTAGTGTTGAAAAACCACTTTTCGCACTTGTGTTAGTGCTGAAAAACCACTTTTCGCACTTGTGTTGGTTCAGGAAACCACTTTTGCACTTGTATTAGTGTGGAAAAAACACTTTTCGCACTTGTGTTAGTGTTGAAAAACACTTTTCGCAGTTGTGTTAGTGTTGAAAAAACACTTTTCGCACTTGTGTTGGTGCAGAAAACCACTTTTGCTCATGTATTAGTGTGGAAAAACACTTTTTGCACTTGTGATAGTGTTGAAAAACCACCTTTTGCACTTGTGTTAGTGTTTAAAAACCACTTTTCGCACTTGTGTTAGTGTTGAAAAACCACTTTTCGCACCTGTGTTGGTGCAGGAAACCACTTTTGCACATGTATTTGTGTGGAAAAACACTTTTTGCACTTGTGATAGTGTTGAAAAACCACTTTTCGCACTTGTGTTAGTGTTGAATAACCACTTTTCGCACTTGTGTTAGTGTTGAAAAACCACTTTTCGCACTCGTGTTGGAGCAGGAAATCACTTTTGCACTTGTATTAGTGTGGAAAAAACACTTTTTGCACTTGTGATAGTGTTGAAAAACCACTTTTCAAACTTGTGTTAGTGTTGAAAAACCACTTTTTGCACTTGTGATGGTGCAGGAAACCACTTTTGCTCTTGTATTAGTGTGGAAAAACCACTTTTCGCACTTGTGTTAGTGTTGAAAAACCACTTTTCGCACTTGTGTTAGTGTTGAAAAACCACTTTTCGCACTTGTGTTAGTGTTGAAAAACCACTTTTCGCACTTGTGTTGGTGCAGGAAACCACTTTTGCACTTGTATTAGTGTGGAAAAAACACTTTTCGCACTTGTGTTAGTGTTGAAATACCACTTTTCACACAGTGTGTTAGTGTTGAAAAACCACTTTTCGCACTTGTGTTGGTGCAGGAAACCACTTTTGCACTTGTATTAGTGTGGAAAAAACACTTTTTGCACTTGTGATAGCGTTGAAAAACCACTTTTCGCACTTGTGTTAGTGTTGAAAAACCACTTTTCGCACTTGTGTTGGTGAAGGAAACCACTTTTGCTCTTGTATTAGTGTGGAAAAACCACTTTTCGCACTTGCGTTAGTGTTGAAAAACCACTTTTTGCACTTGTGTTAGTGTTGAAATACCACTTTTCGCACTTGTGTTAGTGTTGAAAAACCACTTTTCGCACTTGTGTTGGTGCAGGAAACCACTTTTGCACTTGTGTTAGTGTGGAAAAACACTTTTCGCACTTGTGTTAGTGTTGATAAACCACTTTTCGCACTTGTGTTAGTGTTGAAAAACCACTTTTCGCACTTGTTTTAGTGTTGAAAAACCACTTTTCGCACTTGTGTTAGTGCTGAAAAACCACTTTTCGCACTTGTGTTGGTTCAGGAAACCACTTTTGCACTTGTATTAGTGTGGAAAAAACACTTTTCGCACTTGTGTTAGTGTTGAAAAACCACTTTTCGCACTTGTGTTAGTGTTGAAAAAACACTTTTCGCACTTGTGTTGGTGCAGAAAACCACTTTTGCTCTTGTATTAGTGTGGAAAAACACTTTTTGCACTTGTGATAGTGTTGAAAAACCACCTTTCGCACTTGTGTTAGTGTTTAAAAACCACTTTTCGCACTTGTGTTAGTGTTGAAAAACCACTTTTCGCACTTGTGTTGGTGCAGGAAACCACTTTTGCACATGTATTTGTGTGGAAAAACACTTTTTGCACTTGTGATAGTGTTGAAAAACCACTTTTCGCACTTGTGTTAGTGTTGAAAAACCACTTTTCGCACTTGTGTTAGTGTTGAAAAACCACTTTTCGCACTCGTGTTGGAGCAGGAAATCACTTTTGCACTTGTATTAGTGTGGAAAAAACACTTTTTGCACTTGTGATAGTGTTGAAAAACCACTTTTCGAACTTGTGTTAGTGTTGAAAAACCACTTTTTGCACTTGTGTTGGTGCAGGAAACCACTTTTGCTCTTGTATTAGTGTGGAAAAACCACTTTTCGCACTTGTGTTGGTGCAGGAAACCACTTTTGCACTTGTATTAGTGTGGAAAAACCACTTTTCGCACTTGCGTTAGTGTTGAAAAACCACTTTTCGCACTTGTGTTAGTGTTGAAAAACCACTTTTCGCACTTGTCTTAGTGTTGAAAAACCACTTTTCGCACTTGTGTTGGTGCTGGAAACCACTTTTGCACTTGTATTAGTGTGGAAAAACACTTTTCGCACTTGTGTTAGTGTTGATAAACCACTTTTCGCACTTGTGTTAGTGTTGAAAAACCACTTTTCGCACTTGTGTTAGTGTTGAAAAACGACTTTTCGCACTTGTGTTAGTGTTGAAAAACCACTTTTCGCACTTGTGTTAGTGTTGAAAAACCACTTTTCGCACTTGTGTTGGTGCAGGAAACCACTTTTTCACTTGTATTAGTGTGGAAAAAACACTTTTTGCACTTGTGATAGTGTTGAAAAACCACTTTTCGAACTTGTGTCAGTGTTGAAAACCACTTTTCGCACTTGTGTTGGTGCAGGAAACCACTTTTGCACTTGTATTAGTGTGGAAAAACCACTTTTCGCATTTGTGTTAGTGTTGAAAAACCACTTTTCGCACTTGTGTTAGTGTTGAAAAACCACTTTTCGCACTTGTGTTAGTGTTGAAAAACCACTTTTCGCACTTGTGTTGGTGCAGGAAACCACTTTTGCACTTGTATTAGTGTGGAAAAAACACTTTTTGCACTTGTGATAGCGTTGAAAAACCACTTTTCGCACTTGTGTTAGTGTTGAAAAACCACTTTTCGCACTTGTGTTGGTGAAGGAAACCACTTTTGCTCTTGTATTAGTGTGGAAAAACCACTTTTCGCACTTGCGTTAGTGTTGAAAAACCACTTTTTGCACTTGTGTTAGTGTTGAAATACCACTTTTCGCACTTGTGTTAGTGTTGAAAAACCACTTTTCGCACTTGTGTTGGTGCAGGAAACCACTTTTGCACTTGTGTTAGTGTGGAAAAACACTTTTCGCACTTGTGTTAGTGTTGATAAACCACTTTTCGCACTTGTGTTAGTGTTGAAAAACCACTTTTCGCACTTGTTTTAGTGTTGAAAAACCACTTTTCGCACTTGTGTTAGTGCTGAAAAACCACTTTTCGCACTTGTGTTGGTTCAGGAAACCACTTTTGCACTTGTATTAGTGTGGAAAAAACACTTTTCGCACTTGTGTTAGTGTTGAAAAACACTTTTCGCAGTTGTGTTAGTGTTGAAAAAACACTTTTCGCACTTGTGTTGGTGCAGAAAACCACTTTTGCTCATGTATTAGTGTGGAAAAACACTTTTTGCACTTGTGATAGTGTTGAAAAACCACCTTTTGCACTTGTGTTAGTGTTTAAAAACCACTTTTCGCACTTGTGTTAGTGTTGAAAAACCACTTTTCGCACCTGTGTTGGTGCAGGAAACCACTTTTGCACATGTATTTGTGTGGAAAAACACTTTTTGCACTTGTGATAGTGTTGAAAAACCACTTTTCGCACTTGTGTTAGTGTTGAATAACCACTTTTCGCACTTGTGTTAGTGTTGAAAAACCACTTTTCGCACTCGTGTTGGAGCAGGAAATCACTTTTGCACTTGTATTAGTGTGGAAAAAACACTTTTTGCACTTGTGATAGTGTTGAAAAACCACTTTTCAAACTTGTGTTAGTGTTGAAAAACCACTTTTTGCACTTGTGATGGTGCAGGAAACCACTTTTGCTCTTGTATTAGTGTGGAAAAACCACTTTTCGCACTTGTGTTAGTGTTGAAAAACCACTTTTCGCACTTGTGTTAGTGTTGAAAAACCACTTTTCGCACTTGTGTTAGTGTTGAAAAACCACTTTTCGCACTTGTGTTGGTGCAGGAAACCACTTTTGCACTTGTATTAGTGTGGAAAAAACACTTTTCGCACTTGTGTTAGTGTTGAAATACCACTTTTCACACAGTGTGTTAGTGTTGAAAAACCACTTTTCGCACTTGTGTTGGTGCAGGAAACCACTTTTGCACTTGTATTAGTGTGGAAAAAACACTTTTTGCACTTGTGATAGCGTTGAAAAACCACTTTTCACACTTGTGTTAGTGTTGAAAAACCACTTTTCGCACTTGTGTTGGTGCAGGAAACCACTTTTGCACTTGTATTAGTGTGGAAAAACCACTTTTCGCACTTGCGTTAGTGTTGAAAAACCACTTTTCGCACTTGTGTTAGTGTTGAAAAACCACTTTTCGCACTTGTCTTAGTGTTGAAAAACCACTTTTCGCACTTGTGTTGGTGCTGGAAACCACTTTTGCACTTGTATTAGTGTGGAAAAACACTTTTCGCACTTTTGTTAGTGTTGATAAACCACTTTTCGCACTTGTGTTAGTGTTGAAAAACCACTTTTCGCACTTGTGTTAGTGTTGAAAAACCACTTTTCGCACTTGTGTTAGTGTTGAAAAACCAATTTTCACACTTGTGTTAGTGTTGAAAAACCACATTTCGCACTTGTGTTGGTGCAGGAAACCACTTTTGCACTTGTATTAGTGTGGAAAAAACACTTTTCGCACTTGTGTTAGTGTTGAAAAACCACTTTTCGCACTTGTGTTGGTGCAGGAAACCACTTTTGCACTTGTATTAGTGTGGAAAAAACACTTTTCGCACTTCTGTTAGTGTTGAAAAACCACTTTTCACACTTGTGTTAGTGTTGAAAAACCACTTTTCGCACTTGTGTTAGTGTTGAAAAACCACTTTTCGCACTTGTGTTAGTGTTGAAAAACCACTTTTCGCTCTTGTGTTTGTGCAGGAAACCACTTTTGCACTTGTATTAGTGTGGAAAAACCACTTTTCGCATTTGTGTTAGTGTTGAAAAACCACTTTTCGCACTTGTGTTAGTGTTGAAAAACCACTTTTCGCACTTGTGTTAGTGTTGAAAAACCACTTTTCGCACTTGTGTTGGTGCAGGAAACCACTTTTGCACTTGTATTAGTGTGGAAAAAACACTTTTTGCACTTGTGATAGCGTTGAAAAACCACTTTTCGCACTTGTGTTAGTGTTGAAAAACCACTTTTCGCACTTGTGTTGGTGCAGGAAACCACTTTTGCTCTTGTATTAGTGTGGAAAAACCACTTTTCGCACTTGCGTTAGTGTTGAAAAACCACTTTTTGCACTTGTGTTAGTGTTGAAATACCACTTTTCGCACTTGTGTTAGTGTTGAAAAACCACTTTTCGCACTTGTGTTGGTGCAGGAAACCACTTTTGCACTTGTATTAGTGTGGAAAAACACTTTTCGCACTTGTGTTAGTGTTGATAAACCACTTTTCGCACTTGTGTTAGTGTTGAAAAACCACTTTTCGCACTTGTTTTAGTGTTGAAAAACCACTTTTCGCACTTGTGTTAGTGCTGAAAAACCACTTTTCGCACTTGTGTTGGTGCAGGAAACCACTTTTGCACTTGTATTCGTGTGGAAAAAACACTTTTCGCACTTGTGTTAGTGTTGAAAAACCACTTTTCGCACTTGTGTTAGTGTTGAAAAAACACTTTTCGCACTTGTGTTGGTGCAGAAAACCACTTTTGCTCTTATATTAGTGTGGAAAAACACTTTTTGCACTTGTGATAGTGTTGAAAAACCACCTTTCGCACTAGTGTTAGTGTTTAAAAACCACTTTTCGCACTTGTGTTAGTGTTGAAAAACCACTTTTCGCACTTGTGTTGGTGCAGGAAACCACTTTTGCACATGTATTTGTGTGGAAAAACACTTTTTGCACTTGTGATAGTGTTGAAAAACCACTTTTCACACTTGTGTTAGTGTTGAAAAACCACTTTTCGCACTTGTGTTAGTGTTGAAAAACCACTTTTCGCACTCGTGTTGGAGCAGGAAATCACTTTTGCACTTGTATTAGTGTGGAAAAAACACTTTTTGCACTTGTGATAGTGTTGAAAAACCACTTTTCGAACTTGTGTTAGTGTTGAAAAACCACTTTTTGCACTTGTGTTTGTGCAGAAACCACTTTTGCTCTTGTATTAGTGTGGAAAAACCACTTTTCGCACTTGTGTTAGTGTTGAAAAACCACTTTTCGCACTTGTGTTAGTGTTGAAAAACCACTTTTCGCACTTGTGTTAGTGTTGAAAAACCACTTTTCGCACTTGTGTTGGTGCAGGAAACCACTTTTGCACTTGTATTAGTGTGGAAAAAACACTTTTCGCACTTGTGTTAGTGTTGAAATACCACTTTTCACACTTGTGTTAGTGTTGAAAAAGCACTTTTCGCACTTGTGTTGGTGCAGGAAACCACTTTTGCACTTGTATTAGTGTGGAAAAAACACTTTTTGCACTTGTGATAGCGTTGAAAAACCACTTTTCGCACTTGTGTTAGTGTTGAAAAACCACTTTTCGCACTTGTGTTGGTGCAGGAAACCACTTTTGCACTTGTATTAGTGTTTAAAAACCACTTTTCGCACTTGCGTTAGTGTTGAAAAACCACTTTTCGCACTTGTGTTAGTGTTGAAAAACCACTTTTCGCACTTGTCTTAGTGTTGAAAAACCACTTTTCGCACTTGTGTTGGTGCTGGAAACCACTTTTGCACTTGTATTAGTGTGGAAAAACACTTTTCGCACTTGTGTTAGTGTTGATAAACCACTTTTCGCACTTGTGTTAGTGTTGAAAAACCACTTTTCGCACTTGTGTTAGTGTTGAAAAACGACTTTTCGCACTTGTGTTAGTGTTGAAAAACCACTTTTCGCACTTGTGTTAGTGTTGAAAAACCACTTTTCGCACTTGTGTTGGTGCAGGAAACCACTTTTTCACTTGTATTAGTGTGGAAAAAACACTTTTTGCACTTGTGATAGCGTTGAAAAACCACTTTTCACACTTGTGTTAGTGTTGAAAAACCACTTTTCGCACTTGTGTTGGTGCAGGAAACCACTTTTGCACTTGTATTAGTGTGGAAAAAACACTTTTCGCACTTGTGTTAGTGTTGAAAAACCACTTTTCGCACTTGTGTTAGTGTTGAAAAAACACTTTTCGCACTTGTGTTGGTGCAGAAAACCACTTTTGCTCTTATATTAGTGTGGAAAAACACTTTTTGCACTTGTGATAGTGTTGAAAAACCACCTTTCGCACTAGTGTTAGTGTTTAAAAACCACTTTTCGCACTTGTGTTAGTGTTGAAAAACCACTTTTCGCACTTGTGTTGGTGCAGGAAACCACTTTTGCACATGTATTTGTGTGGAAAAACACTTTTTGCACTTGTGATAGTGTTGAAAAACCACTTTTCACACTTGTGTTAGTGTTGAAAAACCACTTTTCGCACTTGTGTTAGTGTTGAAAAACCACTTTTCGCACTCGTGTTGGAGCAGGAAATCACTTTTGCACTTGTATTAGTGTGGAAAAAACACTTTTTGCACTTGTGATAGTGTTGAAAAACCACTTTTCGAACTTGTGTTAGTGTTGAAAAACCACTTTTTGCACTTGTGTTGGTGCAGAAACCACTTTTGCTCTTGTATTAGTGTGGAAAAACCACTTTTCGCACTTGTGTTAGTGTTGAAAAACCACTTTTCGCACTTGTGTTAGTGTTGAAAAACCACTTTTCGCACTTGTGTTAGTGTTGAAAAACCACTTTTCGCACTTGTGTTGGTGCAGGAAACCACTTTTGCACTTGTATTAGTGTGGAAAAAACACTTTTCGCACTTGTGTTAGTGTTGAAATACCACTTTTCACACTTGTGTTCGTGTTGAAAAAGCACTTTTCGCACTTGTGTTGGTGCAGGAAACCACTTTTGCACTTGTATTAGTGTGGAAAAACCACTTTTCGCACTTGCGTTAGTGTTGAAAAACCACTTTTCGCACTTGTGTTAGTGTTGAAAAACCACTTTTCGCACTTGTGTTGGTGCAGGAAACCACTTTTGCACTTGTATTAGTGTGGAAAAAACACTTTTCGCACTTGTGTTAGTGTTGAAATACCACTTTTCACACTTGTGTTAGTGTTGAAAAAGCACTTTTCGCACTTGTGTTGGTGCAGGAAACCACTTTTGCACTTGTATTAGTGTGGAAAAACCACTTTTCGCACTTGCGTTAGTGTTGAAAAACCACTTTTCGCACTTGTGTTAGTGTTGAAAAACCACTCTTCGCACTTATCTTAGTGTTGAAAAACCACTTTTCGCACTTGTGTTGGTGCAGGAAACCACTTTTGCACTTGTATTAGTGTGGAAAAAACACTTTTCGCACTTGTGTTAGTGTTGAAATACCACTTTTCACACAGTGTGTTAGTGTTGAAAAACCACTTTTCGCACTTGTGTTGGTGCAGGAAACCACTTTTGCACTTGTATTAGTGTGGAAAAAACACTTTTTGCACTTGTGATAGCGTTGAAAAACCACTTTTCACACTTGTGTTAGTGTTGAAAAACCACTTTTCGCACTTGTGTTGGTGCAGGAAACCACTTTTGCACTTGTATTAGTGTGGCAAAACCACTTTTCGCACTTGCGTTAGTGTTGAAAAACCACTTTTCGCACTTGTGTTAGTGTTGAAAAACCACTTTTCGCACTTGTCTTAGTGTTGAAAAACCACTTTTCGCACTTGTGTTGGTGCTGGAAACCACTTTTGCACTTGTATTAGTGTGGAAAAACACTTTTCGCACTTGTGTTAGTGTTGATAAACCACTTTTCGCACTTGTGTTAGTGTTGAAAAACCACTTTTCGCACTTGTGTTGGTGCAGGAAACCACTTTTGCACTTGTATTAGTGTGGAAAAAACACTTTTCGCACTTGTGTTAGTGTTGAAAAACCACTTTTCACACTTGTGTTAGTGTTGAAAAACCACTTTTCGCACTTGTGTTGGTGCAGGAAACCACTTTTGCACTTGTATTAGTGTGGAAAAAACACTTTTTGCACTTGTGATAGCATTGAAAAACCACTTTTCGCACTTGTGTTAGTGTTGAAAAACCACTTTTCGCACTTGTGTTGGTGCAGGAAACCACTTTTGCTCTTGTATTAGTGTGGAAAAACCACTTTTCGCACTTGCGTTAGTGTTGAAAAACCACTTTTTGCACTTGTGTTAGTGTTGAAATACCACTTTTCGCACTTGTGTTAGTGTTGAAAAACCACTTTTCGCACTTGTGTTGGTGCAGGAAACCACTTTTGCACTTGTATTAGTGTGGAAAAACACTTTTCGCACTTGTGTTAGTGTTGATAAACCACTTTTCGCACTTGTGTTAGTGTTGAAAAACCACTTTTCGCACTTGTTTTAGTGTTGAAAAACCACTTTTCGCACTTGTGTTAGTGCTGAAAAACCACTTTTCGCACTTGTGTTGGTGCAGGAAACCACTTTTGCACTTGTATTAGTGTGGAAAAAACACTTTTCGCACTTGTGTTAGTGTTGAAAAACCACTTTTCGCACTTGTGTTAGTGTTGAAAAAACACTTTTCGCACTTGTGTTGGTGCAGAAAACCACTTTTGCTCTTATATTAGTGTGGAAAAACACTTTTTGCACTTGTGATAGTGTTGAAAAACCACCTTTCGCACTAGTGTTAGTGTTTAAAAACCACTTTTCGCACTTGTGTTAGTGTTGAAAAACCACTTTTCGCACTTGTGTTGGTGCAGGAAACCACTTTTGCACATGTATTTGTGTGGAAAAACACTTTTTGCACTTGTGATAGTGTTGAAAAACCACTTTTCACACTTGTGTTAGTGTTGAAAAACCACTTTTCGCACTTGTGTTAGTGTTGAAAAACCACTTTTCGCACTCGTGTTGGAGCAGGAAATCACTTTTGCACTTGTATTAGTGTGGAAAAAACACTTTTTGCACTTGTGATAGTGTTGAAAAACCAGTTTTCGAACTTGTGTTAGTGTTGAAAAACCACTTTTTGCACTTGTGTTTGTGCAGAAACCACTTTTGCTCTTGTATTAGTGTGGAAAAACCACTTTTCGCACTTGTGTTAGTGTTGAAAAACCACTTTTCGCACTTGTGTTAGTGTTGAAAAACCACTTTTCGCACTTGTGTTAGTGTTGAAAAACCACTTTTCGCACTTGTGTTGGTGCAGGAAACCACTTTTGCACTTGTATTAGTGTGGAAAAAACACTTTTCGCACTTGTGTTAGTGTTGAAATACCACTTTTCACACTTGTGTTAGTGTTGAAAAAGCACTTTTCGCACTTGTGTTGGTGCAGGAAACCACTTTTGCACTTGTATTAGTGTGGAAAAAACACTTTTTGCACTTGTGATAGCGTTGAAAAACCACTTTTCGCACTTGTGTTAGTGTTGAAAAACCACTTTTCGCACTTGTGTTGGTGCAGGAAACCACTTTTGCACTTGTATTAGTGTGGAAAAACCACTTTTCGCACTTGCGTTAGTGTTGAAAAACCACTTTTCGCACTTGTGTTAGTGTTGAAAAACCACTTTTCGCACTTGTCTTAGTGTTGAAAAACCACTTTTCGCACTTGTGTTGGTGCTGGAAACCACTTTTGCACTTGTATTAGTGTGGAAAAACACTTTTCGCACTTGTGTTAGTGTTGATAAACCACTTTTGCACTTGTATTAGTGTGGAAAAACGACATTTCGCACTTGTGTTAGTGTTGAAAAACGACTTTTCGCACTTGTGTTAGTGTTGAAAAACCACTTTTCGCACTTGTGTTAGTGTTGAAAAACCACTTTTCGCACTTGTGTTGGTGCAGGAAACCACTTTTTCACTTGTATTAGTGTGGAAAAAACACTTTTTGCACTTGTGATAGCGTTGAAAAACCACTTTTCACACTTGTGTTAGTGTTGAAAAACCACTTTTCGCACTTGTGTTGGTGCAGGAAACCACTTTTGCACTTGTATTAGAGTGGAAAAAACACTTTTCGCACTTGTGTTAGTGTTGAAAAACCACTTTTCGCACTTGTGTTAGTGTTGAAAAAACACTTTTCGCACTTGTGTTGGTGCAGAAAACCACTTTTGCTCTTATATTAGTGTGGAAAAACACTTTTTGCACTTGTGATAGTGTTGAAAAACCACCTTTCGCACTAGTGTTAGTGTTTAAAAACCACTTTTCGCACTTGTGTTAGTGTTGAAAAACCACTTTTCGCACTTGTGTTGGTGCAGGAAACCACTTTTGCACATGTATTTGTGTGGAAAAACACTTTTTGCACTTGTGATAGTGTTGAAAAACCACTTTTCACATTTGTGTTAGTGTTGAAAAACCACTTTTCGCACTTGTGTTAGTGTTGAAAAACCACTTTTCGCACTCGTGTTGGAGCAGGAAATCACTTTTGCACTTGTATTAGTGTGGAAAAAACACTTTTTGCACTTGTGATAGTGTTGAAAAACCACTTTTCGAACTTGTGTTAGTGTTGAAAAACCACTTTTTGCACTTGTGTTGGTGCAGAAACCACTTTTGCTCTTGTATTAGTGTGGAAAAACCACTTTTCGCACTTGTGTTAGTGTTGAAAAACCACTTTTCGCACTTGTGTTAGTGTTGAAAAACCACTTTTCGCACTTGTGTTAGTGTTGAAAAACCACTTTTCGCACTTGTGTTGGTGCAGGAAACCACTTTTGCACTTGTATTAGTGTGGAAAAAACACTTTTCGCACTTGTGTTAGTGTTGAAATACCACTTTTCACACTTGTGTTAGTGTTGAAAAAGCACTTTTCGCACTTGTGTTGGTGCAGGAAACCACTTTTGCACTTGTATTAGTGTGGAAAAACCACTTTTCGCACTTGCGTTAGTGTTGAAAAACCACTTTTCGCACTTGTGTTAGTGTTGAAAAACCACTCTTCGCACTTATCTTAGTGTTGAAAAACCACTTTTCGCACTTGTGTTGGTGCAGGAAACCACTTTTGCACTTGTATTAGTGTGGAAAAACCACTTTTCGCACTTGTGTTAGTGTTGAAAAACCACTTTTCGCACTTGTGTTAGTGTTGAAAAACCACTTTTCGCACTTGTGTTAGTGTTGAAAAACCACTTTTCGCACTTGTGTTGGTGCAGGAAACCACTTTTGCACTTGTATTAGTGTGGAAAAAACACTTTTCGCACTTGTGTTAGTGTTGAAATACCACTTTTCACACAGTGTGTTAGTGTTGAAAAACCACTTTTCGCACTTGTGTTGGTGCAGGAAACCACTTTTGCACTTGTATTAGTGTGGAAAAAACACTTTTTGCACTTGTGATAGCGTTGAAAAACCACTTTTCACACTTGTGTTAGTGTTGAAAAACCACTTTTCGCACTTGTGTTGGTGCAGGAAACCACTTTTGCACTTGTATTAGTGTGGCAAAACCACTTTTCGCACTTGCGTTAGTGTTGAAAAACCACTTTTCGCACTTGTGTTAGTGTTGAAAAACCACTTTTCGCACTTGTCTTAGTGTTGAAAAACCACTTTTCGCACTTGTGTTGGTGCTGTAAACCACTTTTGCACTTGTATTAGTGTGGAAAAACACTTTTCGCACTTGTGTTAGTGTTGATAAACCACTTTTCGCACTTGTGTTAGTGTTGAAAAACCACTTTTCGCACTTGTGTTAGTGTTGAAAAACCACTTTTCGCACTTGTGTTAGTGTTGAAAAACCAATTTTCACACTTGTGTTAGTGTTGAAAAACCACATTTCGCACTTGTGTTGGTGCAGGAAACCACTTTTGCACTTGTATTAGTGTGGAAAAAACACTTTTCGCACTTGTGTTAGTGTTGAAAAACCACTTTTCGCACTTGTGTTGGTGCAGGAAACCACTTTTGCACTTGTACTAGTGTGGAAAAAACACTTTTCGCACTTGTGTTAGTGTTGAAAAACCACTTTTCACACTTGTGTTAGTGTTGAAAAACCACTTTTCGCACTTGTGTTAGTGTTGAAAAACCACTTTTCGCACTTGTGTTAGTGTTGAAAGACCACTTTTCGCTCTTGTGTTTGTGCAGGAAACCACTTTTGCACTTGTATTAGTGTGGAAAAACCACTTTTCGCATTTGTGTTAGTGTTGAAAAACCACTTTTCGCACTTGTGTTAGTGTTGAAAAACCACTTTTCGCACTTGTGTTAGTGTTGAAAAACCACTTTTCGCACTTGTGTTGGTGCAGGAAACCACTTTTGCACTTGTATTAGTGTGGAAAAAACACTTTTCGCACTTGTGTTAGTGTTGAAATACCACTTTTCACACTTGTGTTAGTGTTGAAAAAGCACTTTTCGCACTTGTGTTGGTGCAGGAAACCACTTTTGCACTTGTATTAGTGTGGAAAAAACACTTTTTGCACTTGTGATAGCGTTGAAAAACCACTTTTCGCACTTGTGTTAGTGTTGAAAAACCACTTTTCGCACTTGTGTTGGTGCAGGAAACCACTTTTGCACTTGTATTAGTGTGGAAAAACCACTTTTCGCACTTGCGTTAGTGTTGAAAAACCACTTTTCGCACTTGTGTTAGTGTTGAAAAACCACTTTTCGCACTTGTCTTAGTGTTGAAAAACCACTTTTCGCACTTGTGTTGGTGCTGGAAACCACTTTTGCACTTGTATTAGTGTGGAAAAACACTTTTCGCACTTGTGTTAGTGTTGATAAACCACTTTTGCACTTGTATTAGTGTGGAAAAACGACATTTCGCACTTGTGTTAGTGTTGAAAAACGACTTTTCGCACTTGTGTTAGTGTTGAAAAACCACTTTTCGCACTTGTGTTAGTGTTGAAAAACCACTTTTCGCACTTGTGTTGGTGCAGGAAACCACTTTTTCACTTGTATTAGTGTGGAAAAAACACTTTTTGCACTTGTGATAGCGTTGAAAAACCACTTTTCACACTTGTGTTAGTGTTGAAAAACCACTTTTCGCACTTGTGTTGGTGCAGGAAACCACTTTTGCACTTGTATTAGAGTGGAAAAAACACTTTTCGCACTTGTGTTAGTGTTGAAAAACCACTTTTCGCACTTGTGTTAGTGTTGAAAAAACACTTTTCGCACTTGTGTTGGTGCAGAAAACCACTTTTGCTCTTATATTAGTGTGGAAAAACACTTTTTGCACTTGTGATAGTGTTGAAAAACCACCTTTCGCACTAGTGTTAGTGTTTAAAAACCACTTTTCGCACTTGTGTTAGTGTTGAAAAACCACTTTTCGCACTTGTGTTGGTGCAGGAAACCACTTTTGCACATGTATTTGTGTGGAAAAACACTTTTTGCACTTGTGATAGTGTTGAAAAACCACTTTTCACATTTGTGTTAGTGTTGAAAAACCACTTTTCGCACTTGTGTTAGTGTTGAAAAACCACTTTTCGCACTCATGTTGGAGCAGGAAATCACTTTTGCACTTGTATTAGTGTGGAAAAAACACTTTTTGCACTTGTGATAGTGTTGAAAAACCACTTTTCGAACTTGTGTTAGTGTTGAAAAACCACTTTTTGCACTTGTGTTGGTGCAGAAACCACTTTTGCTCTTGTATTAGTGTGGAAAACCCACTTTTCGCACTTGTGTTAGTGTTGAAAAACCACTTTTCGCACTTGTGTTAGTGTTGAAATACCACTTTTCACACTTGTGTTAGTGTTGAAAAAGCACTTTTCGCACTTGTGTTGGTGCAGGAAACCACTTTTGCACTTGTATTAGTGTGGAAAAACCACTTTTCGCACTTGCGTTAGTGTTGAAAAACCACTTTTCGCACTTGTGTTAGTGTTGAAAAACCACTCTTCGCACTTATCTTAGTGTTGAAAAACCACTTTTCGCACTTGTGTTGGTGCAGGAAACCACTTTTGCACTTGTATTAGTGTGGAAAAACCACTTTTCGCACTTGTGTTAGTGTTGAAAAACCACTTTTCGCACTTGTGTTAGTGTTGAAAAACCACTTTTCGCACTTGTGTTAGTGTTGAAAAACCACTTTTCGCACTTGTGTTGGTGCAGGAAACCACTTTTGCACTTGTATTAGTGTGGAAAAAACACTTTTCGCACTTGTGTTAGTGTTGAAATACCACTTTTCACACAGTGTGTTAGTGTTGAAAAACCACTTTTCGCACTTGTGTTGGTGCAGGAAACCACTTTTGCACTTGTATTAGTGTGGAAAAAACACTTTTTGCACTTGTGATAGCGTTGAAAAACCACTTTTCACACTTGTGTTAGTGTTGAAAAACCACTTTTCGCACTTGTGTTGGTGCAGGAAACCACTTTTGCACTTGTATTAGTGTGGCAAAACCACTTTTCGCACTTGCGTTAGTGTTGAAAAACCACTTTTCGCACTTGTGTTAGTGTTGAAAAACCACTTTTCGCACTTGTCTTAGTGTTGAAAAACCACTTTTCGCACTTGTGTTGGTGCTGGAAACCACTTTTGCACTTGTATTAGTGTGGAAAAACACTTTTCGCACTTGTGTTAGTGTTGATAAACCACTTTTCGCACTTGTGTTAGTGTTGAAAAACCACTTTTCGCACTTGTGTTAGTGTTGAAAAACCACTTTTCGCACTTGTGTTAGTGTTGAAAAACCAATTTTCACACTTGTGTTAGTGTTGAAAAACCACATTTCGCACTTGTGTTGGTGCAGGAAACCACTTTTGCACTTGTATTAGTGTGGAAAAAACACTTTTCGCACTTGTGTTAGTGTTGAAAAACCACTTTTCGCACTTGTGTTGGTGCAGGAAACCACTTTTGCACTTGTATTAGTGTGGAAAAAACACTTTTCGCACTTGTGTTAGTGTTGAAAAACCACTTTTCACACTTGTGTTAGTGTTGAAAAACCACTTTTCGCACTTGTGTTAGTGTTGAAAAACCACTTTTCGCACTTGTGTTAGTGTTGAAAGACCACTTTTCGCTCTTGTGTTTGTGCAGGAAACCACTTTTGCACTTGTATTAGTGTGGAAAAACCACTTTTCGCATTTGTGTTAGTGTTGAAAAACCACTTTTCGCACTTGTGTTAGTGTTGAAAAACCACTTTTCGCACTTGTGTTAGTGTTGAAAAACCACTTTTCGCACTTGTGTTGGTGCAGGAAACCACTTTTGCACTTGTATTAGTGTGGAAAAAACACTTTTTGCACTTGTGATAGCGTTGAAAAACCACTTTTCGCACTTGTGTTAGTGTTGAAAAACCACTTTTCGCACTTGTGTTGGTGCAGGAAACCACTTTTGCTCTTGTATTAGTGTGGAAAAAACACTTTTCGCACTTGCGTTAGTGTTGAAAAACCACTTTTTGCACTTGTGTTAGTGTTGAAATACCACTTTTCGCACTTGTGTTAGTGTTGAAAAACCACTTTTCGCACTTGTGTTGGTGCAGGAAACCACTTTTGCACTTGTATTAGTGTGGAAAAACACTTTTCGCACTTGTGTTAGTGTTGATAAACCACTTTTCGCACTTGTGTTAGTGTTGAAAAACCACTTTTCGCACTTGTTTTAGTGTTGAAAAACCACTTTTCACACTTGTGTTAGTGCTGAAAAACCACTTTTCGCACTTGTGTTGGTGCAGGAAACCACTTTTGCACTTGTATTAGTGTGGAAAAAACACTTTTCGCACTTGTGTTAGTGTTGAAAAACCACTTTTCGCACTTGTGTTAGTGTTGAAAAAACACTTTTCGCACTTGTGTTGGTGCAGAAAACCACTTTTGCTCTTATATTAGTGTGGAAAAACACTTTTTGCACTTGTGATAGTGTTGAAAAACCACCTTTCGCACTAGTGTTAGTGTTTAAAAACCACTTTTCGCACTTGTGTTAGTGTTGAAAAACCACTTTTTGCACTTGTGTTGGTGCAGGAAACCACTTTTGCACATGTATTTGTGTGGAAAAACACTTTTTGCACTTGTGATAGTGTTGAAAAACCACTTTTCACACTTGTGTTAGTGTTGAAAAACCACTTTTCGCACTCGTGTTGGAGCAGGAAATCACTTTTGCACTTGTATTAGTGTGGAAAAAACACTTTTTGCACTTGTGATAGTGTTGAAAAACCACTTTTCGAACTTGTGTTAGTGTTGAAAAACCACTTTTTGCACTTGTGTTGGTGCAGAAACCACTTTTGCTCTTGTATTAGTGTGGAAAAACCACTTTTCGCACTTGTGTTAGTGTTGAAAAACCACTTTTCGCACTTGTGTTAGTGTTGAAAAACCACTTTTCGCACTTGTGTTAGTGTTGAAAAACCACTTTTCGCACTTGTGTTGGTGCAGGAAACCACTTTTGCACTTGTATTAGTGTGGAAAAAACACTTTTCGCACTTGTGTTAGTGTTGAAATACCACTTTTCACACTTGTGTTAGTGTTGAAAAAGCACTTTTCGCACTTGTGTTGGTGCAGGAAACCACTTTTGCACTTGTATTAGTGTGGCAAAAACACTTTTTGCACTTGTGATAGCGTTGAAAAACCACTTTTCGCACTTGTGTTAGTGTTGAAAAACCACTTTTCGCACTTGTGTTGGTGCAGGAAACCACTTTTGCACTTGTATTAGTGTGGAAAAACCACTTTTCGCACTTGCGTTAGTGTTGAAAAACCACTTTTCGCACTTGTGTTAGTGTTGAAAAACCACTTTTCGCACTTGTCTTAGTGTTGAAAAACCACTTTTCGCACTTGTGTTGGTGCTGGAAACCACTTTTGCACTTGTATTAGTGTGGAAAAACACTTTTCGCACTTGTGTTAGTGTTGATAAACCACTTTTCGCACTTGTGTTAGTGTTGAAAAACCACTTTTCGCACTTGTGTTAGTGTTGAAAAACGACTTTTCGCACTTGTGTTAGTGTTGAAAAACCACTTTTCGCACTTGTGTTAGTGTTGAAAAACCACTTTTCGCACTTGTGTTGGTGCAGGAAACCACTTTTTCACTTGTATTAGTGTGGAAAAAACACTTTTTGCACTTGTGATAGCGTTGAAAAACCACTTTTCACACTTGTGTTAGTGTTGAAAAACCACTTTTCGCACTTGTGTTGGTGCAGAAAACCACTTTTGCTCTTATATTAGTGTGGAAAAACACTTTTTGCACTTGTGATAGTGTTGAAAAACCACCTTTCGCACTAGTGTTAGTGTTTAAAAACCACTTTTCGCACTTGTGTTAGTGTTGAAAAACCACTTTTCGCACTTGTGTTGGTGCAGGAAACCACTTTTGCACATGTATTTGTGTGGAAAAACACTTTTTGCACTTGTGATAGTGTTGAAAAACCACTTTTCACACTTGTGTTAGTGTTGAAAAACCACTTTTCGCACTTGTGTTAGTGTTGAAAAAACACTTTTCGCACTTGTGTTGGTGCAGAAAACCACTTTTGCACATGTATTTGTGTGGAAAAACACTTTTTGCACTTGTGATAGTGTTGAAAAACCACTTTCCACACTTGTGTTAGTGTTGAAAAACCACTTTTCGCACTTGTGTTAGTGTTGAAAAAACACTTTTCGCACTTGTGTTGGTGCAGAAAACCACTTTTGCTCTTATATTAGTGTGGAAAAACACTTTTTGCACTTGTGATAGTGTTGAAAAACCACCTTTCGCACTAGTGTTAGTGTTTAAAAACCACTTTTCGCACTTGTGTTAGTGTTGAAAAACCACTTTTCGCACTTGTGTTGGTGCAGGAAACCACTTTTGCACATGTATTTGTGTGGAAAAACACTTTTTGCACTTGTGATAGTGTTGAAAAACCACTTTTCACACTTGTGTTAGTGTTGAAAAACCACTTTTCGCACTTGTGTTAGTGTTGAAAAACCACTTTTCGCACTCGTGTTGGAGCAGGAAATCACTTTTGCACTTGTATTAGTGTGGAAAAAACACTTTTTGCACTTGTGATAGTGTTGAAAAACCACTTTTCGAACTTGTGTTAGTGTTGAAAAACCACTTTTTGCACTTGTGTTGGTGCAGAAACCACTTTTGCTCTTGTATTAGTGTGGAAAAACCACTTTTCGCACTTGTGTTAGTGTTGAAAAACGACTTTTCGCACTTGTGTTAGTGTTGAAAAACCACTTTTCGCACTTGTGTTAGTGTTGAAAAACCACTTTTCGCACTTGTGTTGGTGCAGGAAACCACTTTTGCACTTGTATTAGTGTGGAAAAAACACTTTTCGCACTTGTGTTAGTGTTGAAATACCACTTTTCACACTTGTGTTAGTGTTGAAAAAGCACTTTTCGCACTTGTGTTGGTGCAGGAAACCACTTTTGCACTTGTATTAGTGTGGAAAAAACACTTTTTGCACTTGTGATAGCGTTGAAAAACCACTTTTCGCACTTGTGTTAGTGTTGAAAAACCACTTTTCGCACTTGTGTTGGTGCAGGAAACCACTTTTGCACTTGTATTAGTGTGGAAAAACCACTTTTCGCACTTGCGTTAGTGTTGAAAAACCACTTTTCGCACTTGTGTTAGTGTTGAAAAACCACTTTTCGCACTTGTCTTAGTGTTGAAAAACCACTTTTCGCACTTGTGTTGGTGCTGGAAACCACTTTTGCACTTGTATTAGTGTGGAAAAACACTTTTCGCACTTGTGTTAGTGTTGATAAACCACTTTTCGCACTTGTGTTAGTGTTGAAAAACCACTTTTCGCACTTGTGTTAGTGTTGAAAAACGACTTTTCGCAATTGTGTTAGTGTTGAAAAACCACTTTTCGCACTTGTGTTAGTGTTGAAAAACCACTTTTCGCACTTGTGTTGGTGCAGGAAACCACTTTTTCACTTGTATTAGTGTGGACAAAAACACTTTTCGCACTTGTGTTAGTGTTGAAAAACCACTTTTCACACTTGTGTTGGTGCAGGAAACCACTTTTGCACTTGTATTAGTGTGGAAAAAACACTTTTCGCACTTGTGTTAGTGTTGAAAAACCACTTTTAACACTTGTGTTAGTGTTGAAAAACCACTTTTCGCACTTGTGTTAGTGTTGAAAAACCACTTTTCGCACTTGTGTTGGTGCAGGAAACCACTTTTGCACTTGTATGAGTGTGGAAAAAACACTTTTTGCACTTGTGATAGTGTTGAAAAACCACTTTTCGCACATGTGTTAGTGTTGAAAAACCACTTTTCGCACTTGTGTTAGTGTTGAAAAACCACTTTTCGCTCTTGTGTTTGTGCAGGAAACCACTTTTGCACTTGTATTAGTGTGGAAAAAACACTTTTTGCACTTGTGATAGTGTTGAAAAACCACTTTTCGAACTTGTGTCAGTGTTGAAAACCACTTTTCGCACTTGTGTTGGTGCAGGAAACCACTTTTGCACTTGTATTAGTGTGGAAAAACCACTTTTCGCATTTGTGTTAGTGTTGAAAAACCACTTTTCGCACTTGTGTTAGTGTTGAAAAACCACTTTTCGCACTTGTGTTAGTGTTGAAAAACCACTTTTCGCACTTGTGTTGGTGAAGGAAACCACTTTTGCTCTTGTATTAGTGTGGAAAAACCACTTTTCGCACTTGCGTTAGTGTTGAAAAACCACTTTTTGCACTTGTGTTAGTGTTGAAATACCACTTTTCGCACTTGTGTTAGTGTTGAAAAACCACTTTTCGCACTTGTGTTGGTGCAGGAAACCACTTTTGCACTTGTGTTAGTGTGGAAAAACACTTTTCGCACTTGTGTTAGTGTTGATAAACCACTTTTCGCACTTGTGTTAGTGTTGAAAAACCACTTTTCGCACTTGTTTTAGTGTTGAAAAACCACTTTTCGCACTTGTGTTAGTGCTGAAAAACCACTTTTCGCACTTGTGTTGGTGCAGGAAACCACTTTTGCACTTGTATTAGTGTGGAAAAAACACTTTTCGCACTTGTGTTAGTGTTGAAAAACCACTTTTCGCACTTGTGTTAGTGTTGAAAAAACACTTTTCGCACTTGTGTTGGTGCAGAAAACCACTTTTGCTCTTGTATTAGTGTGGAAAAACACTTTTTGCACTTGTGATAGTGTTGAAAAACCACCTTTCACACTTGTGTTAGTGTTTAAAAACCACTTTTCGCACTTGTGTTAGTGTTGAAAAACCACTTTTCGCACTTGTGTTGGTGCAGGAAACCACTTTTGCACATGTATTTGTGTGGAAAAACACTTTTTGCACTTGTGATAGTGTTGAAAAACCACTTTTCGCACTTGTGTTAGTGTTGAAAAACCACTTTTCGCACTTGTGTTAGTGTTGAAAAACCACTTTTCGCACTCGTGTTGGAGCAGGAAATCACTTTTGCACTTGTATTAGTGTGGAAAAAACACTTTTTGCACTTGTGATAGTGTTGAAAAACCACTTTTCGAACTTGTGTTAGTGTTGAAAAACCACTTTTTGCACTTGTGTTGGTGCAGGAAACCACTTTTGCTCTTGTATTAGTGTGGAAAAACCACTTTTCGCACTTGTGTTAGTGTTGAAAAACCACTTTTCGCACTTGTGTTAGTGTTGAAAAACCACTTTTCGCACTTGTGTTAGTGTTGAAAAACCACTTTTCGCACTTGTGTTGGTGCAGGAAACCACTTTTGCACTTGTATTAGTGTGGAAAAAACACTTTTCGCACTTGTGTGAGTGTTGAAATACCACTTTTCACACAGTGTGTTAGTGTTGAAAAACCACTTTTCGCACTTGTGTTGGTGCAGGAAACCACTTTTGCACTTGTATTAGTGTGGAAAAAACACTTTTTGCACTTGTGATAGCGTTGAAAAACCACTTTTCACACTTGTGTTAGTGTTGAAAAACCACTTTTCGCACTTGTGTTGGTGCAGGAAACCACTTTTGCACTTGTATTAGTGTGGAAAAACCACTTTTCGCACTTGCGTTAGTGTTGAAAAACCACTTTTCGCACTTGTGTTAGTGTTGAAAAACCACTTTTCGCACTTGTCTTAGTGTTGAAAATCCACTTTTCGCACTTGTGTTGGTGCTGGAAACCACTTTTGCACTTGTATTAGTGTGGAAAAACACTTTTCGCACTTGTGTTAGTGTTGATAAACCACTTTTCGCACTTGTGTTAGTGTTGAAAAACCACTTTTCGCACTTGTGTTAGTGTTGAAAAACCACTTTTCGCACTTGTGTTAGTGTTGAAAAACCAATTTTCACACTTGTGTTAGTGTTGAAAAACCACATTTCGCACTTGTGTTGGTGCAGGAAACCACTTTTGCACTTGTATTAGTGTGGAAAAAACACTTTTCGCACTTGTGTTAGTGTTGAAAAACCACTTTTCGCACTTGTGTTGGTGCAGGAAACCACTTTTGCACTTGTATTAGTGTGGAAAAAACACTTTTCGCACTTGTGTTAGTGTTGAAAAACCACTTTTCACACTTGTGTTAGTGTTGAAAAACCACTTTTCGCACTTGTGTTAGTGTTGAAAAACCACTTTTCGCACTTGTGTTAGTGTTGAAAAACCACTTTTCGCACTTGTGTTTGTGCAGGAAACCACTTTTGCACTTGTATTAGTGTGGAAAAAACACTTTTTGCACTTGTGATAGTGTTGAAAAACCACCTTTTGAACTTGTGTTAGTGTTGAAAAACCACTTTTCGCACTTGTGTTGGTGCAGGAAACCACTTTTGCACTTGTATTAGTGTGGAAAAACCACTTTTCGCACTTGTGTTAGTGTTGAAAAACCACTTTTCGCACTTGTGTTATTGTTGAAAAACCACTTTTCGCACTTGTGTTAGTGTTGAAAAACCACTTTTCGCACTTGTTTTGGTGCAGGAATCCACTTTTGCACTTGTATTAGTGTGGAAAAAACACTTTTCGCACTTATGTTAGTGTTTAAAAACCACTTTTCGCACTTGTGTTAGTGTTGAAAACCACTTTTCGCACTTGTGTTGGTGCAGGAAACCACTTTTGCATTTGTATTAGTGTGGAAAAAACACTTTTTGCACTTGTGATAGCGTTGAAAAACCACTTTTCGCACTTGTGTTAGTGTTGAAAAACCACTTTTCGCACTTGTGTTGGTGCAGAAAACCACTTTTGCTCTTGTATTAGTGTGGAAAAACCACTTTTCGCACTTGTGTTAGTGTTGAAAAACCACTTTTCGCACTTGTGTTGGTGCAGGAAACCACTTTTGCACTTGTATTAGTGTGGAAAAAACACTTTTTGCACTTGTGATAGCGTTGAAAAACCACTTTTCGCACTTGTGTTAGTGTTGAAAAACCACTTTTCGCACTTGTGTTGGTGCAGGAAACCACTTTTGCTCTTGTATTAGTGTGGAAAAACCACTTTTCGCACTTGCGTTAGTGTTGAAAAACCACTTTTTGCACTTGTGTTAGTGTTGAAATACCACTTTTCGCACTTGTGTTAGTGTTGAAAAACCACTTTTCGCACTTGTGTTGGTGCAGGAAACCAGTCTTGCACTTGTGTTAGTGTGGAAAAACACTTTTCGCACTTGTGTTAGTGTTGATAAACCACTTTTCGCACTTGTGTTAGTGTTGAAAAACCACTTTTCGCACTTGTTTTAGTGTTGAAAAACCACTTTTCGCACTTGTGTTAGTGCTGAAAAACCACTTTTCGCACTTGTGTTGGTGCAGGAAACCACTTTTGCACTTGTATTAGTGTGGAAAAAACACTTTTCGCACTTGTGTTAGTGTTGAAAAACCACTTTTCGCACTTGTGTTAGTGTTGAAAAAACACTTTTCGCACTTGTGTTGGTGCAGAAAACCACTTTTGCTCTTGTATTAGTGTGGAAAAACACTTTTTGCACTTGTGATAGTGTTGAAAAACCACCTTTCGCACTTGTGTTAGTGTTTAAAAACCACTTTTCGCACTTGTGTTAGTGTTGAAAAACCACTTTTCGCACTCGTGTTGGAGCAGGAAATCACTTTTGCACTTGTATTAGTGTGGAAAAAACACTTTTTGCACTTGTGATAGTGTTGAAAAACCACTTTTCAAACTTGTGTTAGTGTTGAAAAACCACTTTTTGCACTTGTGTTGGTGCAGGAAACCACTTTTGCTCTTGTATTAGTGTGGAAAAACCACTTTTCGCACTTGTGTTAGTGTTGAAAAACCACTTTTCGCACTTGTGTTAGTGTTGAAAAACCACTTTTCGCACTTGTGTTAGTGTTGAAAAACCACTTTTCGCACTTGTGTTGGTGCAGGAAACCACTTTTGCACTTGTATTAGTGTGGAAAAAACACTTTTCGCACTTGTGTTAGTGTTGAAATACCACTTTTCACACAGTGTGTTAGTGTTGAAAAACCACTTTTCGCACTTGTGTTGGTGCAGGAAACCACTTTTGCACTTGTATTAGTGTGGAAAAAACACTTTTCGCACTTGTGTTAGTGTTGAAAAACCACTTTTCGCACTTGTGTTAGTGTTGAAAAAACACTTTTCGCACTTGTGTTGGTGCAGAAAACCACTTTTGCTCTTGTATTAGTGTGGAAAAACACTTTTTGCACTTGTGATAGTGTTGAAAAACCACCTTTCGCACTTGTGTTAGTGTTTAAAAACTACTTTTCGCACTTGTGTTAGTGTTGAAAAACCACTTTTCGCACTTGTGTTGGTGCAGGAAACCACTTTTGCACATGTATTTGTGTGGAAAAACACTTTTTGCACTTGTGATAGTGTTGAAAAACCACTTTTCGCACTTGTGTTAGTGTTGAAAAACCACTTTTCGCACTTGTGTTAGTGTTGAAAAAACCACTTTTCGCACTCGTGTTGGAGCAGGAAATCACTTTTGCACTTGTATTAGTGTGGAAAAAACACTTTTTGCACTTGTGATAGTGTTGAAAAACCACTTTTCGAACTTGTGTTAGTGTTGAAAAACCACTTTTTGCACTTGTGTTGGTGCAGGAAACCACTTTTGCTCTTGTATTAGTGTGGAAAAACCACTTTTCGCACTTGTGTTAGTGTTGAAAAACCACTTTTCGCACTTGTGTTAGTGTTGAAAAACCACTTTTCGCACTTGTGTTAGTGTTGAAAAACCACTTTTCGCACTTGTGTTGGTGCAGGAAACCACTTTTGCACTTGTATTAGTGTGGAAAAAACACTTTTCGCACTTGTGTTAGTGTTGAAATACCACTTTTCACACAGTGTGTTAGTGTTGAAAAACCACTTTTCGCACTTGTGTTGGTGCAGGAAACCTCTTTTGCACTTGTATTAGTGTGGAAAAAACACTTTTTGCACTTGTGATAGCGTTGAAAAACCACTTTTCGCACTTGTGTTAGTGTTGAAAAACCACTTTTCGCACTTGTGTTGGTGCAGGAAACCACTTTTGCTCTTGTATTAGTGTGGAAAAACCACTTTTCGCACTTGCGTTAGTGTTGAAAAACCACTTTTTGCACTTGTGTTAGTGTTGAAATACCACTTTTCGCACTTGTGTTAGTGTTGAAAAACCACTTTTCGCACTTGTGTTGGTGCAGGAAACCACTTTTGCACTTGTGTTAGTGTGGAAAAACACTTTTCGCACTTGTGTTAGTGTTGATAAACCACTTTTCGCACTTGTGTTAGTGTTGAAAAACCACTTTTCGCACTTGTTTTAGTGTTGAAAAACCACTTTTCGCACTTGTGTTAGTGCTGAAAAACCACTTTTCGCACTTGTGTTGGTGCAGGAAACCACTTTTGCACTTGTATAAGTGTGGAAAAAACACTTTTCGCACTTGTGTTAGTGTTGAAAAACCACTTTTCGCACTTGTGTTAGTGTTGAAAAAACACTTTTCGCACTTGTGTTGGTGCAGAAAACCACTTTTGCTCTTGTATTAGTGTGGAAAAACACTTTTTGCACTTGTGATAGTGTTGAAAAACCACCTTTCGCACTTGTGTTAGTGTTTAAAAACCACTTTTCGCACTTGTGTTAGTGTTGAAAAACCACTTTTCGCACTTGTGTTGGTGCAGGAAACCACTTTTGCACATGTATTTGTGTGGAAAAACACTTTTTGCACTTGTGATAGTGTTGAAAAACCACTTTTCGCACTTGTGTTAGTGTTGAAAAACCACTTTTCGCACTTGTGTTAGTGTTGGAAAAACCACTTTTCGCACTCGTGTTGGAGCAGGAAATCACTTTTGCACTTGTATTAGTGTGGAAAAAACACTTTTTGCACTTGTGATAGTGTTGAAAAACCACTTTTCGAACTTGTGTTAGTGTTGAAAAACCACTTTTTGCACTTGTGTTGGTGCAGAAACCACTTTTGCTCTTGTATTAGTGTGGAAAAACCACTTTTCGCACTTGTGTTAGTGTTGAAAAACCACTTTTCGCACTTGTGTTAGTGTTGAAAAACCACTTTTCGCACTTGTGTTAGTGTTGAAAAACCACTTTTCGCACTTGTGTTGGTGCAGGAAACCACTTTTGCACTTGTATTAGTGTGGAAAAAACACTTTTCGCACTTGTGTTAGTGTTGAAATACCACTTTTCACACTTGTGTTAGTGTTGAAAAAGCACTTTTCGCACTTGTGTTGGTGCAGGAAACCACTTTTGCACTTGTATTAGTGTGGAAAAAACACTTTTTGCACTTGTGATAGCGTTGAAAAACCACTTTTCGCACTTGTGTTAGTGTTGAAAAACCACTTTTCGCACTTGTGTTGGTGCAGGAAACCACTTTTGCACTTGTATTAGTGTGGAAAAACCACTTTTCGCACTTGCGTTAGTGTTGAAAAACCACTTTTCGCACTTGTGTTAGTGTTGAAAAACCACTTTTCGCACTTGTCTTAGTGTTGAAAAACCACTTTTCGCACTTGTGTTGGTGCTGGAAACCACTTTTGCACTTGTATTAGTGTGGAAAAACACTTTTCGCACTTGTGTTAGTGTTGATAAACCACTTTTCGCACTTGTGTTAGTGTTGAAAAACCACTTTTCGCACTTGTGTTAGTGTTGAAAAACGACTTTTCGCAATTGTGTTAGTGTTGAAAAACCACTTTTCGCACTTGTGTTAGTGTTGAAAAACCACTTTTCGCACTTGTGTTGGTGCAGGAAACCACTTTTGCACTTGTATTAGTGTGGAAAAAACACTTTTCGCACTTGTGTTAGTGTTGAAAAACCACTTTTAACACTTGTGTTAGTGTTGAAAAACCACTTTTCGCACTTGTGTTAGTGTTGAAAAACCACTTTTCGCACTTGTGTTGGTGCAGGAAACCACTTTTGCACTTGTATGAGTGTGGAAAAAACACTTTTTGCACTTGTGATAGTGTTGAAAAACCACTTTTCGCACATGTGTTAGTGTTGAAAAACCACTTTTCACACTTGTGTTAGTGTTGAAAAACCACTTTTCGCTCTTGTGTTTGTGCAGGAAACCACTTTTGCACTTGTATTAGTGTGGAAAAAACACTTTTTGCACTTGTGATAGTGTTGAAAAACCACTTTTCGAACTTGTGTCAGTGTTGAAAACCACTTTTCGCACTTGTGTTGGTGCAGGAAACCACTTTTGCACTTGTATTAGTGTGGAAAAACCACTTTTCGCATTTGTGTTAGTGTTGAAAAACCACTTTTCGCACTTGTGTTAGTGTTGAAAAACCACTTTTCGCACTTGTGTTAGTGTTGAAAAACCACTTTTCGCACTTGTGTTGGTGCAGGAAACCACTTTTGCACTTGTATTAGTGTGGAAAAAACACTTTTTGCACTTGTGATAGCGTTGAAAAACCACTTTTCGCACTTGTGTTAGTGTTGAAAAACCACTTTTCGCACTTGTGTTGGTGAAGGAAACCACTTTTGCTCTTGTATTAGTGTGGAAAAACCACTTTTCGCACTTGCGTTAGTGTTGAAAAACCACTTTTTGCACTTGTGTTAGTGTTGAAATACCACTTTTCGCACTTGTGTTAGTGTTGAAAAACCACTTTTCGCACTTGTGTTGGTGCAGGAAACCACTTTTGCACTTGTGTTAGTGTGGAAAAACACTTTTCGCACTTGTGTTAGTGTTGATAAACCACTTTTCGCACTTGTGTTAGTGTTGAAAAACCACTTTTCGCACTTGTTTTAGTGTTGAAAAACCACTTTTCGCACTTGTGTTAGTGCTGAAAAACCACTTTTCGCACTTGTGTTGGTGCAGGAAACCACTTTTGCACTTGTATTAGTGTGGAAAAAACACTTTTCGCACTTGTGTTAGTGTTGAAAAACCACTTTTCGCACTTGTGTTAGTGTTGAAAAAACACTTTTCGCACTTGTGTTGGTGCAGAAAACCACTTTTGCTCTTGTATTAGTGTGGAAAAACACTTTTTGCACTTGTGATAGTGTTGAAAAACCACCTTTCACACTTGTGTTAGTGTTTAAAAACCACTTTTCGCACTTGTGTTAGTGTTGAAAAACCACTTTTCGCACTTGTGTTGGTGCAGGAAACCACTTTTGCACATGTATTTGTGTGGAAAAACACTTTTTGCACTTGTGATAGTGTTGAAAAACCACTTTTCGCACTTGTGTTAGTGTTGAAAAACCACTTTTCGCACTTGTGTTAGTGTTGAAAAACCACTTTTCGCACTCGTGTTGGAGCAGGAAATCACTTTTGCACTTGTATTAGTGTGGAAAAAACACTTTTTGCACTTGTGATAGTGTTGAAAAACCACTTTTCGAACTTGTGTTAGTGTTGAAAAACCACTTTTTGCACTTGTGTTGGTGCAGGAAACCACTTTTGCTCTTGTATTAGTGTGGAAAAACCACTTTTCGCACTTGTGTTAGTGTTGAAAAACCACTTTTCGCACTTGTGTTAGTGTTGAAAAACCACTTTTCGCACTTGTGTTAGTGTTGAAAAACCACTTTTCGCACTTGTGTTGGTGCAGGAAACCACTTTTGCACTTGTATTAGTGTGGAAAAAACACTTTTCGCACTTGTGTGAGTGTTGAAATACCACTTTTCACACAGTGTGTTAGTGTTGAAAAACCACTTTTCGCACTTGTGTTGGTGCAGGAAACCACTTTTGCACTTGTATTAGTGTGGAAAAAACACTTTTTGCACTTGTGATAGCGTTGAAAAACCACTTTTCACACTTGTGTTAGTGTTGAAAAACCACTTTTCGCACTTGTGTTGGTGCAGGAAACCACTTTTGCACTTGTATTAGTGTGGAAAAACCACTTTTCGCACTTGCGTTAGTGTTGAAAAACCACTTTTCGCACTTGTGTTAGTGTTGAAAAACCACTTTTCGCACTTGTCTTAGTGTTGAAAATCCACTTTTCGCACTTGTGTTGGTGCTGGAAACCACTTTTGCACTTGTATTAGTGTGGAAAAACACTTTTCGCACTTGTGTTAGTGTTGATAAACCACTTTTCGCACTTGTGTTAGTGTTGAAAAACCACTTTTCGCACTTGTGTTAGTGTTGAAAAACCACTTTTCGCACTTGTGTTAGTGTTGAAAAACCAATTTTCACACTTGTGTTAGTGTTGAAAAACCACATTTCGCACTTGTGTTGGTGCAGGAAACCACTTTTGCACTTGTATTAGTGTGGAAAAAACACTTTTCGCACTTGTGTTAGTGTTGAAAAACCACTTTTCGCACTTGTGTTGGTGCAGGAAACCACTTTTGCACTTGTATTAGTGTGGAAAAAACACTTTTCGCACTTGTGTTAGTGTTGAAAAACCACTTTTCACACTTGTGTTAGTGTTGAAAAACCACTTTTCGCACTTGTGTTAGTGTTGAAAAACCACTTTTCGCACTTGTGTTAGTGTTGAAAAACCACTTTTCGCACTTGTGTTTGTGCAGGAAACCACTTTTGCACTTGTATTAGTGTGGAAAAAACACTTTTTGCACTTGTGATAGTGTTGAAAAACCACCTTTTGAACTTGTGTTAGTGTTGAAAAACCACTTTTCGCACTTGTGTTGGTGCAGGAAACCACTTTTGCACTTGTATTAGTGTGGAAAAACCACTTTTCGCACTTGTGTTAGTGTTGAAAAACCACTTTTCGCACTTGTGTTATTGTTGAAAAACCACTTTTCGCACTTGTGTTAGTGTTGAAAAACCACTTTTCGCACTTGTTTTGGTGCAGGAATCCACTTTTGCACTTGTATTAGTGTGGAAAAAACACTTTTCGCACTTGTGTTAGTGTTTAAAAACCACTTTTCGCACTTGTGTTAGTGTTGAAAACCACTTTTCGCACTTGTGTTGGTGCAGGAAACCACTTTTGCATTTGTATTAGTGTGGAAAAAACACTTTTTGCACTTGTGATAGCGTTGAAAAACCACTTTTCGCACTTGTGTTAGTGTTGAAAAACCACTTTTCGCACTTGTGTTGGTGCAGAAAACCACTTTTGCTCTTGTATTAGTGTGGAAAAACCACTTTTCGCACTTGTGTTAGTGTTGAAAAACCACTTTTCGCACTTGTGTTGGTGCAGGAAACCACTTTTGCACTTGTATTAGTGTGGAAAAAACACTTTTTGCACTTGTGATAGCGTTGAAAAACCACTTTTCGCACTTGTGTTAGTGTTGAAAAACCACTTTTCGCACTTGTGTTGGTGCAGGAAACCACTTTTGCTCTTGTATTAGTGTGGAAAAACCACTTTTCGCACTTGCGTTAGTGTTGAAAAACCACTTTTTGCACTTGTGTTAGTGTTGAAATACCACTTTTCGCACTTGTGTTAGTGTTGAAAAACCACTTTTCGCACTTGTGTTGGTGCAGGAAACCACTCTTGCACTTGTGTTAGTGTGGAAAAACACTTTTCGCACTTGTGTTAGTGTTGATAAACCACTTTTCGCACTTGTGTTAGTGTTGAAAAACCACTTTTCGCACTTGTTTTAGTGTTGAAAAACCACTTTTCGCACTTGTGTTAGTGCTGAAAAACCACTTTTCGCACTTGTGTTGGTGCAGGAAACCACTTTTGCACTTGTATTAGTGTGGAAAAAACACTTTTCGCACTTGTGTTAGTGTTGAAAAACCACTTTTCGCACTTGTGTTAGTGTTGAAAAAACACTTTTCGCACTTGTGTTGGTGCAGAAAACCACTTTTGCTCTTGTATTAGTGTGGAAAAACACTTTTTGCACTTGTGATAGTGTTGAAAAACCACCTTTCGCACTTGTGTTAGTGTTTAAAAACCACTTTTCGCACTTGTGTTAGTGTTGAAAAACCACTTTTCGCACTCGTGTTGGAGCAGGAAATCACTTTTGCACTTGTATTAGTGTGGAAAAAACACTTTTTGCACTTGTGATAGTGTTGAAAAACCACTTTTCAAACTTGTGTTAGTGTTGAAAAACCACTTTTTGCACTTGTGTTGGTGCAGGAAACCACTTTTGCTCTTGTATTAGTGTGGAAAAACCACTTTTCGCACTTGTGTTAGTGTTGAAAAACCACTTTTCGCACTTGTGTTAGTGTTGAAAAACCACTTTTCGCACTTGTGTTAGTGTTGAAAAACCACTTTTCGCACTTGTGTTGGTGCAGGAAACCACTTTTGCACTTGTATTAGTGTGGAAAAAACACTTTTCGCACTTGTGTTAGTGTTGAAATACCACTTTTCACACAGTGTGTTAGTGTTGAAAAACCACTTTTCGCACTTGTGTTGGTGCAGGAAACCACTTTTGCACTTGTATTAGTGTGGAAAAAACACTTTTCGCACTTGTGTTAGTGTTGAAAAACCACTTTTCGCACTTGTGTTAGTGTTGAAAAAACACTTTTCGCACTTGTGTTGGTGCAGAAAACCACTTTTGCTCTTGTATTAGTGTGGAAAAACACTTTTTGCACTTGTGATAGTGTTGAAAAACCACCTTTCGCACTTGTGTTAGTGTTTAAAAACTACTTTTCGCACTTGTGTTAGTGTTGAAAAACCACTTTTCGCACTTGTGTTGGTGCAGGAAACCACTTTTGCACATGTATTTGTGTGGAAAAACACTTTTTGCACTTGTGATAGTGTTGAAAAACCACTTTTCGCACTTGTGTTAGTGTTGAAAAACCACTTTTCGCACTTGTGTTAGTGTTGAAAAACCACTTTTCGCACTCGTGTTGGAGCAGGAAATCACTTTTGCACTTGTATTAGTGTGGAAAAAACACTTTTTGCACTTGTGATAGTGTTGAAAAACCACTTTTCGAACTTGTGTTAGTGTTGAAAAACCACTTTTTGCACTTGTGTTGGTGCAGGAAACCACTTTTGCTCTTGTATTAGTGTGGAAAAACCACTTTTCGCACTTGTGTTAGTGTTGAAAAACCACTTTTCGCACTTGTGTTAGTGTTGAAAAACCACTTTTCGCACTTGTGTTAGTGTTGAAAAACCACTTTTCGCACTTGTGTTGGTGCAGGAAACCACTTTTGCACTTGTATTAGTGTGGAAAAAACACTTTTCGCACTTGTGTTAGTGTTGAAATACCACTTTTCACACAGTGTGTTAGTGTTGAAAAACCACTTTTCGCACTTGTGTTGGTGCAGGAAACCTCTTTTGCACTTGTATTAGTGTGGAAAAAACACTTTTTGCACTTGTGATAGCGTTGAAAAACCACTTTTCGCACTTGTGTTAGTGTTGAAAAACCACTTTTCGCACTTGTGTTGGTGCAGGAAACCACTTTTGCTCTTGTATTAGTGTGGAAAACCCACTTTTCGCACTTGCGTTAGTGTTGAAAAACCACTTTTTGCACTTGTGTTAGTGTTGAAATACCACTTTTCGCACTTGTGTTAGTGTTGAAAAACCACTTTTCGCACTTGTGTTGGTGCAGGAAACCACTTTTGCACTTGTGTTAGTGTGGAAAAACACTTTTCGCACTTGTGTTAGTGTTGATAAACCACTTTTCGCACTTGTGTTAGTGTTGAAAAACCACTTTTCGCACTTGTTTTAGTGTTGAAAAACCACTTTTCGCACTTGTGTTAGTGCTGAAAAACCACTTTTCGCACTTGTGTTGGTGCAGGAAACCACTTTTGCACTTGTATAAGTGTGGAAAAAACACTTTTCGCACTTGTGTTAGTGTTGAAAAACCACTTTTCGCACTTGTGTTAGTGTTGAAAAAACACTTTTCGCACTTGTGTTGGTGCAGAAAACCACTTTTGCTCTTGTATTAGTGTGGAAAAACACTTTTTGCACTTGTGATAGTGTTGAAAAACCACCTTTCGCACTTGTGTTAGTGTTTAAAAACCACTTTTCGCACTTGTGTTAGTGTTGAAAAACCACTTTTCGCACTTGTGTTGGTGCAGGAAACCACTTTTGCACATGTATTTGTGTGGAAAAACACTTTTTGCACTTGTGATAGTGTTGAAAAACCACTTTTCGCACTTGTGTTAGTGTTGAAAAACCACTTTTCGCACTTGTGTTAGTGTTGAAAAACCACTTTTCGCACTCGTGTTGGAGCAGGAAATCACTTTTGCACTTGTATTAGTGTGGAAAAAACACTTTTTGCACTTGTGATAGTGTTGAAAAACCACTTTTCGAACTTGTGTTAGTGTTGAAAAACCACTTTTTGCACTTGTGTTGGTGCAGGAAACCACTTTTGCTCTTGTATTAGTGTGGAAAAACCACTTTTCGCACTTGTGTTAGTGTTGAAAAACCACTTTTCGCACTTGTGTTAGTGTTGAAAAACCACTTTTCGCACTTGTGTTAGTGTTGAAAAACCACTTTTCGCACTTGTGTTGGTGCAGGAAACCACTTTTGCACTTGTATTAGTGTGGAAAAAACACTTTTCGCACTTGTGTTAGTGTTGAAATACCACTTTTCACACAGTGTGTTAGTGTTGAAAAACCACTTTTCGCACTTGTGTTGGTGCAGGAAACCACTTTTGCACTTGTATTAGTGTGGAAAAAACACTTTTTGCACTTGTGATAGCGTTGAAAAACCACTTTTCACACTTGTGTTAGTGTTGAAAAACCACTTTTCGCACTTGTGTTGGTGCAGGAAACCACTTTTGCACTTGTATTAGTGTGGAAAAACCACTTTTCGCACTTGTGTTAGTGTTGAAAAACCACTTTTCGCACTTGTGTTAGTGTTGAAAAACCACTTTTCGCACTTGTCTTAGTGTTGAAAAACCACTTTTCGCACTTGTGTTGGTGCTGGAAACCACTTTTGCACTTGTATTAGTGTGGAAAAACACTTTTCGCACTTGTGTTAGTGTTGATAAACCACTTTTCGCACTTGTGTTAGTGTTGAAAAACCACTTTTCGCACTTGTGTTAGTGTTGAAAAACCACTTTTCGCACTTGTGTTAGTGTTGAAAAACCAATTTTCACACTTGTGTTAGTGTTGAAAAACCACATTTCGCACTTGTGTTGGTGCAGGAAACTACTTTTGCACTTGTATTAGTGTGGAAAAAACACTTTTCGCAATTGTGTTAGTGTTGAAAAACCACTTTTCGCACTTGTGTTGGTGCAGGAAACCACTTTTGCACTTGTATTAGTGTGGAAAAAACACTTTTCGCACTTGTGTTAGTGTTGAAAAACCACTTTTCACACTTGTGTTAGTGTTGAAAAACCACTTTTCGCACTTGTGTTAGTGTTGAAAAACCACTTTTCGCACTTGTGTTAGTGTTGAAAAACCACTTTTCAGACTTGTGTTAGTGTTGAAAAACCACTTTTCGCACTTGTGTTAGTGTTGAAAAACCACTTTTCGCACTTGTGTTGGTGCAGGAAACCACTTTTGCACTTGTATTAGTGTGGAAAAAACACTTTTTGCATTTGTGATAATGTTGAAAAACCACTTTTCGCACTTGTATTAGTGTGGAAAAACCACTGTTTGCACTTGTGATAGTGTTGAAAAACCACTTTTCGCACTTGTGTTATTGTTGAAAAACCACTTTTCGCACTTGTGTTGGTGCAGGAAACCACTTTTGCACTTGTATTAGTGTGGAAAAACCACTTTTCGCACTTGTGTTAGTGTTGAAAAACCACTTTTCGCACTTGTGTTATTGTTGAAAAACCACTTTTCGCACTTGTGTTAGTGTTGAAAAACCACTTTTCGCACTTGTTTTGGTGCAGGAAACCACTTTTGCACTTGTATTAGTGTGGAAAAAACACTTTTCGCACTTGTGTTAGTGTTTAAAAACCACTTTTCGCACTTGTGTTAGTGTTGAAAACCACTTTTCGCACTTGTGTTGGTGCAGGAAACCACTTTTGCATTTGTATTAGTGTGGAAAAAACACTTTTTGCACTTGTGATAGCGTTGAAAAACCACTTTTCGCACTTGTGTTAGTGTTGAAAAACCACTTTTCGCACTTGTATTGGTGCCGGAAACCACTTTTGCCCTTGTATTAGTGTGGAAAAACCACTTTTCGCACTTGTGTTAGTGTTGAAAAACCACTTTTCGCACTTGTGTCAGGGTTGAAAAACCACTTTTCGCACTTGTGTTGGTGCAGGAAACCACTTTTGCACTTGTATTAGTGTGGAAAAACACTTTTCGCACTTGTGTTAGTGTTGATAAACCACTTTTCACACTTGTGTTAGTGTTGAAAAACCACTTTTCGCACTTGTGTTGGTGCAGGAAACCACTTTTGCACTTGTATTAGTGTGGAAACCACTTTTCGCACTTGTGTTAGTGTTGAAAAACCACTTTTTGCACTTGTGATAGCGTTGAAAAACCACTTTTCGCACTTGTGTTGGTGCAGAAAACCACTTTTCGCACTTGTGTTGGTGCAGGAAACCACTTTTGCACTTGTATTAGTGTGGAAAAACCACTTTTCGCACTTGCGTTAGTGTTGAAAAACCACTTTTCGCACTTGTGTTAGTGTTGAAAAACCACTTTTCGCACTTGTCTTAGTGTTGAAAAACCACTTTTCGCACTTGTGTTGGTGCTGGAAACCACTTTTGCACTTGTATTAGTGTGGAAAAACACTTTTCGCACTTGTGTTAGTGTTGATAAACCACTTTTCGCACTTGTGTTAGTGTTGAAAAACCACTTTTCGCACTTGTGTTAGTGTTGAAAAACCACTTTTCGCACTTGTGTTAGTGTTGAAAAACCACTTTTCACACTTGTGTTAGTGTTGAAAAACAACATTTCGCACTTGTGTTGGTGCAGGAAACCACTTTTGCACTTGTATTAGTGTGGAAAAAACACTTTTCGCACTTGTGTTAGTGTTGAAAAACCACTTTTCGCACTTGTGTTGGTGCAGGAAACCACTTTTGCACTTGTATTAGTGTGGAAAAAACACTTTTCGCACTTGTGTTAGTGTTGAAAAACCACTTTTCACACTTGTGTTAGTGTTGAAAAACCACTTTTCGCACTTGTGTTAGTGTTGAAAAACCACTTTTCGCACTTGTGTTGGTGCAGGAAACCACTTTTGCACTTGTATTAGTGTGGAAAAAACACTTTTTGCACTTGTGATAGTGTTGAAAAACCACTTTTCGCACTTGTGTTAGTGTTGAAAAACCACTTTTCGCACTTGTGTTAGTGTTGAAAAACCACTTTTCGCACTTGTGTTAGTGTTGAAAAACCACTTTTCGCTCTTGTGTTTGTGCAGGAAACCACTTTTGCACTTGTATTAGTGTGGAAAAAACACTTTTTGCACTTGTGATAGTGTTGAAAAACCACTTTTTGAACTTGTGTTAGTGTTGAAAAACCACTTTTCGCACTTGTGTTGGTGCAGGAAACCACTTTTGCACTTGTATTAGTGTGGAAAAACCACTTTTCGCACTTGTGTTAGTGTTGAAAAACCACTTTTCGCACATGTGTTATTGTTGAAAAACCACTTTTCGCACTTGTGTTAGTGTTGAAAAAACACTTTTCGCACTTGTTTTGGTGCAGGAAACCACTTTTGCACTTGTATTAGTGTGGAAAAAACACTTTTCGCACTTGTGTTAGTGTTTAAAAACCACTTTTCGCACTTGTGTTAGTGTTGAAAACCACTTTTCGCACTTGTGTTGGTGCAGGAAACCACTTTTGCATTTGTATTAGTGTGGAAAAAACACTTTTTGCACTTGTGATAGTGTTGAAAAACCACTTTTCAAACTTGTGTTAGTGTTGAAAAACCACTTTTTGCACTTGTGTTGGTGCAGGAAACCACTTTTGCTCTTGTATTAGTGTGGAAAAACCACTTTTCGCACTTGTGTTAGTGTTGAAAAACCACTTTTCGCACTTGTGTTAGTGTTGAAAAACCACTTTTCGCACTTGTGTTAGTGTTGAAAAACCACTTTTCGCACTTGTGTTGGTGCAGGAAACCACTTTTGCACTTGTATTAGTGTGGAAAAAACACTTTTCGCACTTGTGTTAGTGTTGAAATACCACTTTTCACACAGTGTGTTAG